>NC_057810.1:362909268-362926661 GCF_018294505.1 Triticum aestivum
CCCCCCGCAACGCTCATTGTTCATCCCAGAGGCAGCATCGATCGACTTCAGTTAGCAGCAGTAGCGAAGGAATCGCTCGATCGGGTTCAATTAATAGCCGTCGATTGATTTCTCGGGTTCAGTAACGCGTATCCTGCAGTGCAATCGCTCGGGTTCAGTTAGAGCCCAACTCCTCGCTCGGGTTCAGTAAGATCCAACGCCTCACACACACACGCGTACGTGTATGAGAGAAACGCGCATCGCTCGGCCCCCGACCTCCCACCATAACCGGGAACTCCCCGAAATTTTCCTCCCCCTCGCTTCTACAACGGTTTTTTCCATCATGGACGGCCCAAAGAATGTCATGCAACTGCGTCTCCGGCCCTCCCAGGACGAAAAGCCCATTTTCTGTCATGATTTTTTATCATAGAAGTAGAAGCCCACCACATCTATGATGATACCGGGTTTTGTCACAATTATCGTCATAGAAGTGTCATATGTATGACAGAAAAAAATTGTTCGTCCCAAAATGTCATGGATGTGTCTTTTTTTTGTAGTGGCATCATTAAAATCACCATGCCTAGCTGAAAGGCATTAAAGAAAAACACTCTTTGGGAGACAAGCCAATATCTCTACCTACTTTTTTGTGTGTTCACATGATTAATATACTATGGTATTCATTATTTATAGCTTTCGTTTCAATAAAGTACCAAGTAAAGCCTTTGTAATATTATGGATGATAGTTGACTTGATTCTGTACAAAAACAGAAACTTTTGCGCCCTGTAGCAGAATTGTTCAGACTCACTGGAGCGTCAAAAAATTCTGAGTTTTTGCACATCATTGATATACAAATTCACTATGTTGTCCTAATTTTCACAATTTTGGGAGTTACAGAAGTATGGTCATTGTTCATATCATTACAGGTTGTTCTGTTTCTCACAGATTCTGTTCTCAGTGCATAGTTTCTTGTTTTCTAGTTGCTATGGCTTATATTGGTCAATATATATTGTAGAAATTGTAGGGTACAGTAGGCATTGTGTGCAAAAAATTATCAATCTTGTCTTTGATGGTACAAAAGTGAATGCTTTTCTCTTTATCATACTAAACTATCTCACGAAGTTCCGTTAAGTCTTGTGTGATTGAAGTTTTCAAGTTTTGGGTGAGTATCGATATGAGGATAATAGGGAGTTGCAAGATCCTAAGCTTGGGGATGCCCAAGGCACCCCAAGGTAATATTCAAGGAACACCCAAGCAACTAAGCTTGGGGATGCCCCGGAAGGCATCCCCTCTTTCGTCTTCAACATTATCATTAACATCGCTTGGCGCTATATTTTTATTCGTCACATGATATGTGTTTTGCTTGGAGTGTCATTTTATTTTGTTTAGATTTGCTTGATGTTATTTATAATAATGTTTTGTATATTTTATTTCAATAAAAATGTCAAGTACAACCTTTACCATGCTTATTTTGCAAGCCTATATGTTGCTGTTTGAAAACAGAAAGTTTTCTATCATTGTCTGAATTCTTCAGAGAAGTTAGAACATGATAAAATCTTGAAACTTTTACACAATGGCTTCTGAAGCGGTACTTGGCTTGGACGACGACACAGATCGTGATGTCACCAGACTCCTAACGATGCCGGTAGTGGTGGTGTCGTGTACTCGTCGTCGTGTGCTTGTCGCTAGGGTGGCGTGGCGACGAGGTGGATGCGCTTGGGGATCGACGACCTCATTCGCTGCACCGTCTTGGTTAACTTGCCCTGGGGATGGAGCGGGCCCTATAGCCACACCCGCAGCAGGGGCAGCTAGAAGGTCGTGATTCGCTGCTGTTGTGCCCTTTGGTGAGGTGGAGAGGCGGAGATGGAACATTCTCCACACCTGCACCTTGTGGAGAAAGGCTGCTAGGGTGTTGTTGATGTCGCCCTCCTCTAGCGCCTCCTGCTTCCCCTTCAGCAGCAGGGGGACGGTCATGGCGCCGTATGAGCATGTCATGTTACCCATGGCGTCCACGTCCCCATGTGCCCACATAGCCCCCATGCCACCAGCGGCTGCATGCGAGGGGGGCTTCGAGGTGGACGGGTGAGCTGAAGCGCCGAACCTTTTTTTGGGCACCATGGATGATGAAGCCATTGATGAAGAGGACGATGCTAAAGATTGAAGCGCTACTCACAACCTCGGGGTTCGCCCAAGTACCTCCCCCTACCTAGCACGCCAAAGATATTGTGGCACAACACGAACACCTATGGGGCCATCGGCCCCTTTGTGGTTCGGCAAGGCCGTAGAACAACACGATAGCGACAACTCAGGCAGTTTTTACCCAGGTTTGGGTGGCCACGAAGCATAAGACCCTACTCCTGCTTTGGTGGATTGATGAGGGGACCATAGTGGAGATGCAGCGCTCAAGCCCGGCAAGATCGCCGAGGGCAGCTACATGCGTATGAGTGTAGAATGGTCCGAATCCTTTCTAAGGTTGCCTCGGTCCTCATTTTATAGGTCAAGCGGTCACCACAATGGCATAGTGGTCATTACGCACTGATAAGATAGCAAACAGTGCTATCATACCTAACTCTGCAAACCGGATAGGGTGCATTAAATGCACTGCTTAGTTTCACGTCATGGGAGAAGCCCCGCAAGCCTTGTCGCGCTACTTTAGCTGTCCCTTGCCCTATCTACCTGACACGCCTCAGGACGGGTGTCATGCAGGGTGAATCTTCTCCTCAAATGGGTGCTACGTGCCAAAGGACAACCACTTAATCACTTGGAGGATTGACACTTCACTAATAAGTGACCTGAGTCGCTGTGTGGTAGAGCGGTGGTGCCTTGGCGGGGTTGGCGTCCCCGGCAAGCCTGCTAGGGGAGTCTTGGGACTTGTCTTTGGTGCGGCCTAGACATGATCGGTCTCGCCTGCCTGGCAAGGGAGGTTTTTCCTTAGTGATATCTTGCTCCTTTGGCTTGTCTTGGTCTTCTTGATCCGCCCTTTGATTCCTCAAAGAGCTATGTCTTCTCCTTGGCCTTGACTTGGATGCTATAAACTTTCCCTCGAGCCTATGCACAGTCTGCGGGCAACATACACTAGGGTTTGTTGCACTAACATAGAGGGAAGCAGGGATTTGCAGAGGTGCCAGAGCTCAAAGCTTAAAATAGAGATGAATAAAATTTTCGGTGGTATGCCTTTCCTGTCAATTGCACGACCGAGAGTTTTCAATATCTTCCATGCTAAACACATTAGTGGTGGTTCCCAAGAGGAACAAAATAGTTTACTACCCCTCAGCCAACAAACGCAAGCCATGGCTAGCCAAATCCTCGGGTTCATTATTTTGTGATTTTATCATAGGACTGTGCATCCTAAATACATGCCCCTCTCGTGTAAGGACAAGTGAATAAACACTTATCAAGGAAATAACCCACTTAGCATGGAAGATACCGAACGCCTCATGTCACTCCATGAGCAGTACGAGAACACAAAATAAATGTTTATTTGAATATTTAGAGGTGGCACATGCAAATTTACTTGGAACGACAAAGTTATACCGCATATAGGTAGATATAGTTGACTCATCTAGAACAACTTTGGGTTTAAGGATTTGGATGCACAATATTCCCACTTAGTATAGGCGAAGGCTAGCAAATAGATTGAGAAGCGACGCCTAGAGAGCAAAAACGGTCATAAACATGGATTGAGAACAATTAACATCGAATACAAGCATGAGTAGGATATCAAACACCATGAACATAAATACCGTGGATGCTAGTATGGTTTTGAATCAATTACATGTGTGAACATGTGCCAAGTTAAGCCACTTGAATCATTCAGAGTGAGATACCATACTATCATACTACATCATAACCATTTTAATGCATGTCGACACATAAGATAAATCATTATCCACTCTTAGATATTTACGCATGGCATGAACAACTATAATCTCTAATTGTCCTCCTAAACATGTTTACTAATAAAAAACTGAATCACGAATGATGAGCTAAACATATTTACAAAAACAAAACAAGAGGAGCTCATACCAGCTTTCCATCACCTCAATCACTTCATGGAATCATCATCATTATGGCCTTTCACTTGCACAACCAAATGATATGAAAATAATAGTAGTGCAAGTGGGTCGTGGACTAAGCTATAATCTGTAAAGATTTTATTCAAAGGAGAAGACAAAGTAATATGGGCAGTTTGTTAGATCATCAATAATGCATACGAGAGCAACTGGACAATTTCATCATGGTCTTCTTCTTATGACAACTCAAAGAAAAGAAAACAATTTCAGAGAAACACACTGAAATATTTGGAGTTTTTGTTTTTTTCCTGAAGAAATCAAAGGAAGAATGAAAAATGAGAAAAACTATTTGCATGGGAAAGCTCTCAACAAACAACAGAAGAATGAGAAATCTTTTTGGATTTTACTTTACTACTTCGAATTAACTAAACAAGAAAGAAAAACCAAAAAGAAACAAGATTTTTTTTGGATTTTCAAAGTTTCTCAAACACACAAGAAGTAAGTAGAAATTAAACTAACATGCATATACAATGAAAAAGGATGAACACCGACAACTGGAATGAATGTAATGTCAGTGATAAATACGAACTCCCCCAAGCTTAGGCTTTTGGCCTAAGTTGGTCTACAGCCATGGGTCGAAGTATCCTTCTCCGGGATAGTGTTGAGGCTCTTAGGGGTCCCACTGATGAACGGGATCCTAAGGATCCCATTGGGAAACATGCTCTTCGGCCACCTCCGACTTAGGTGCCGGCTCAGGTGTTGGCGGTTGTTGCAGGCCCTAATAGGCATAAATATCATCCGACATAATAGTGTACCTGCCTGAAAAGAGATCGAACAAGGAAGGTCGAGGCAGGGTGATAGTATCACGGGTGTTCTGAATGAACACCAGGTTCTACCGAAATCATGGCGTGCCACCGCCAATAAAGTCATGCCCAACCATGCTAGTGTAATCAAGGTGCCTAACAGGTAAAAGTTTCTCCTCAACCTAATCGTGCCTAATAGGAATCCCAAAATGTTTAGTGAGGCGAGAAGCAGAAATCACCCTAAGTAACTCCCTTTGAGCGATTAGTGTGTAACCATCGAGCAATCATAACACCCAAACTAAAAGTATATAGCTGTAAAGAGCATGGCGCAAAATGAGTAGTAACGCAAAACATGAAAATGTAAGCTCGCGAACCTAGCCTCTAAAACTATTCTACAATCCCACACAGTAAGTTTGGATATGAAATCCGCAATGCATGAGGATGTGGCTCTATAGGGCTGCCCTCAGATGGTATCACAAAACTCATCAACTATCATATCCCATGGAATATCATATAAGTTGAATCTAACAGCGGGTGGCTCTATCCTAGAGTGGAAATGAAAACTTTGTACGAAAGTATTTGTGAGGAGAAGGTACTGATCACACTTATCTTCAAGGAAGGGGAGGATGCTGGCATTGTTCACCAAGTGATAAAAGTCGTCAAAAATTTCCGCATCCCTAAAAATGTGTTGCACGACCATTCACACAGCCGCACCTCAGCTGCACGAGGAAGGTGGTATTTGGGCTTCAGAGCCTCCTTAGGACTCCAACTCAAAGATCCTCTCAACCTTCACTTGAGCATTTTCTTTTTCTGAAAATTTCTGAAATTTTTAGTGACTCGAAATAAAAGTGAACAAAATTCAAACAAATTGATAGCAACTACTCCCTCAGGTGTCTAGAGGCTATATCATGCATCAAAACTACTTTGGACGATATAAATTTAACATGCAAGCTCAAGAACATGGTCACCATGGCATCAAAAGTTTGCAATATATAAAGCACTAGAACAAAAACTAATTGGACCATTGGAGGAACCACATACTGAAGAATAATCTCCCAAAACAGTTTCGGAAATGGAGTCCCGAGTAATTTTTTCTGGAGGAAGAAGGGAGTGGGCGGCTGGGATAAGTGAGTGGGTCCGTGTGGGACCCACAAGCCCACTAGGTGAGCCCTGTGAGCTTGTGGCTCATAGGTCCACCCCCGCCTAGGGGTGTGTTCAGTGCCCAAAATTCTTAAATATTCTAGAAAAAATCTTACTAAATTTTCAGGGCATTTTGAGAACTTTTTTATTTGTGTCATTTTTTATTGCATGGGAAATTCAGGAAATAGGATAATTATGGCATTTCCACTTTATTAACTTTAAATAACAGAAAGTAAATAATGGGTACAGTAGGTTGTGCTTACTAAATTAATCGACCACATGCCCCTCATAAAGAATCCATTAATAAGGTTGATGAAGACTTATTAACAAACCATTTTCGAATGACATGAAACCGAATAATCATTGTATAACACTAGGTTACTGATACGTCTCCAACATATTTATAATTTTTTATTGTTCCATGCTGTTATATTATGAATCTTGGATGTTTTATATACATTTACTAGCAACTTTATATCATTTTTTGGGACCAATTTATTAACTTAGTGCCTACTGCCAGGTGCTGTTTTTTGCTTGTTTTTTTACTTTAAAGAATATCAATACCAAACTAAGTCCAAATTCCATGGAACATGTTGGAGATTTTTTTTTCTGGCAGTAAGAGACCCTGGAAGCTTCTGGGGTACACGAGAAGAGGCCTATGGGGCCCACTAGGCACTAGGGTACGCCAGGGGCCTCCGGCGTGCCCTGGTGGGTAGTGGGGCCCACGGGCAACGTCTTGACCTATCTCTGCCTCTATAAATACTCTAAAATCCCGAAAACCCTAGTTGAGTTGACAAAAGTTGCAAAACCACGAGATCCAATCTAGAGGCCTTTTCCGCCGCCGCAAGTTCCATAACCACGAGATCCAATCTAGAGGCCTTTTTTGGCACTCTGCTGGAGGGGGCAATGATCACGAAGAGGTTCTTCATCATCCTTGTTGCCCATTCGATGATGTGTGAGTAGTTCACCATAGACCTACGGGTCCATAGTTAGTATCTATATGGCTTCTTCTCTCTTTTTGATCTTCAATACAATGTTCTCCTCAATGTTCTTGGAGAAATATTTGATGTAACTCTTTTTTGCAGTGTGTTTGTTGGGATCTAATGAATTGTGAGATTATGATTAGATCTATCCATGAGTATTATTTGAGTCTTCTCTGAACTCTTTTATGCGTGATTGCTATAGCCTCATAGTTCTTCTCTGATTTATTTGTTTGGTTCGGCCAACAAGAGTGATTTATCTTGCCATGGGAAGAGGTGCTTTGTGATGGTTTCGATCTTGCGCTGCTCAATCTTAGTGATAGAAAGAGACATGACACAAAAATCATTGCTATTAAGTAACAAGATGGGGTTTATTCATACGTAAGTTTATCTTGTCTACATCATGTCATCTTTGTTAATGCATTACTCCATTTTTCCATGAACTTAATACACTAGATGCATGCTGGATAGCGGTCGATGTGTGGGGTAATAGTAGTAGACGCAGGGAGGGGTCAGTCTACTAATCTTGGACGTGATGCCTATATACATGATCATTGCCTTGGATATCATCATAACTATTTGCTTTTCTATCAATTGCCCAACAGTAATTTCTTTACCCACTGTATTCTACTTTCTCGTGAGGAGCCTCTAATGACAACTATTGCACCCTTGTACATTTCCAATCATATATTAAAACCAAAAATACATTGTTGCAATTTTCTTTTATTTATTTTTGTTAGATCTATTTATCAAAACCTATACAATTTAATCTATCTCAATACCATTGAGGGAATGACAACCACTTTACGCGTTGGGTTGCAAGTATTTGTTGTTTGTGTGCAGGTGATGTTTACATAGCTTGGTTCTCCTACTGGATTGATAACCTTGGTTTCGTAACTAAGGGAAATACTTACCTCTGTAGTGCTGCATCATCTTCTCCTCTTCGGAGAAATACCAACATGGATCACAAGTAGCAGTTACCTCAGCGGGAATATGCATCTCCCCAATAATAAGAGTTTCGTATTTCTTTTTGACTGAAGGAAGAGGGAATTGAAAACCTCCAATAATAATTGTCGAAAGCTTTTCAATACAGTTGATACCATTCACTTGGAATTGCTCAAAAAGTGTACAGTATGCTCATTACCATTGATATGAAAAGTGACCTTGCTTTTGTTGCAATCAATAACAGCACATGCACTATTCAAAAAGGGTATACCAAGGATAATCAACGTGTTGGCATCCTCGAGCATATCAAGTATAACAAAATCTGTCAGGATAGTAAGATTTGCAACTACAACGGGCACATACTCACAAATTCTAATAGGTATAAAAATAGATTTATCAGCCATTTGCAAAGATGTTTCAGTAGGTGTGAGATTATTCAAATCAACTCTTCTATATAAAAAGAAAGGCATAACACTAACACCGGATCCTAAATCAGACAGAGCAGTTTTAACATAACTTCTTTTAATGAAGCATGGTATAATGGGTATTCCCAGATCTCCTAGTTTCTTAGGTACTCCACCCTTAAAAGAATAATTTGCAAGCATGGTGGAAATTTAAGCGTCAGGTATCTTTCTTTTATTAGTGACAATATCTTTCATATACTTGGCGTATGAGGCCATCTTCAAAATATCAAACAAACGAGTACGCAAAAAGACTGGCCTAAGCAACAAAGTGTTCAAATTCTTCCTCGTCTTTATTTCTAGGTGGTTTAGTTGGAAATGGCATAGATTTTTGAACCCATGGCTCTCTTTACTTACCACGTCTCCTAGTAATGAAATCATTTTTATCATATGTTTTATTCTTAGGAGGTGGGTTATCAAGATCAACAACAGTTCTATTTCTACAACATTATCTGGTTGAGCATCAACATGAACATCACTATCATTATCACTAGGTGTATGTTCATTACTAGATTGTGTCTCATCATCAGAAATAGAAATATCATTACTATTCTCGGAAGGTTTTTCTACCCCAGGTTCACTAAAAGCATGCAAAGTGGTATCATTTTCCTATTTATTTTTCTTCTTAGATGAACTTGTAACATCTCAATTTTAAATTTGGATGTTATATATAGATCATCATATGCATATCATATTTTATTTGCATTTGGTTGTGATCCTAGACATCTTAAGCAACTCAAGGACCCAAGGAGAGAGTTGGAGGTTTCACAAAAATTTCATATTTGAATTTATTTCAAATTTGGAAAGCGGGTCAATTTGATTTTGAAAAATTTCTCTGCAATTATTTCCAACAATAATTAAATGAGAGAAGATAAAATGACTTCTTCAAAACCTAGGAGAAATATTGCAGAAGAAATTTTCAAATCAAATTATTATTTTCATTTGTATTTTATTTGTAGTTTTATTTGAATTAGAGAAAAACATGCATTTTTTAAAATTGCATTTAGTCTAGAAAAATGTTCATATTGTCCCAAACATTAGGTAGGGACAGTGAAAATTGTTTCTGGAATTTTCAGATTTTTATTTTTATTTATTAGGATTTTCTTCACAAAAATCATTTAAAAAATCTCTTCCTGGGCCGGCCCAGCGAAGCCGGGCCACGGCCCGGTCGCCGCCGCCGCCTTCCTCCGGTCGGGGAGTCCCGACCGCCGCCGCCAGGAGGAGTCCGGCTCGGACTCCTCAGCGCCACCGCCCGCGTCGCCCCCTCCCCAAGAAGCCCCGACCCCTTTATAAGTAGCCGAAGCCCCCCTCCCCTCCACCTCGTCCGCCACCGCCTCCACCCCACCACCCACCGCCGCCTCGCGCCGGATTACGCCACCGCCTCGCACCGGATTTCGCCACCGCCTCACCGAACCTCGACGTTGACCTCGCCGCCGTCGGACCGGTATAACCGTTTGGTTTTTCTCCGGTTCTTTCGGTTTTTTTCGTTTAGTTAGGTTAGATCGGTTTTTCGTTTTTATTTTATTTAGTTAGTGAACGTTCACCCGTTAGATTGTTTTAACGAATATATTCGTTCATTTAATTCTGTTAGGGAACGTTCGTTCTGTACATTTTTCTTTTTAGTTTTATTTTCGGCCAAGGACCTGTCCGCGAATAGTTTTCTCATGATTTAGCCCCTGATCTTAAAACTAGCGTAACTTTTAGCTCGTTTATCCAAATTAGATGAAACCAATGCCTAAATCTTCATAACAATCTATTCTTTCCAGTAAACCAACTTGAACATGATTTTGACAATTTAAAATTTGAGTTTAGTTTAGATTAGTAATCGATCTTGTTTCGTTTGTATCTTGAGTTTCATAACTCCGTTTGAGTTCATTCTTTTTGCAAAGCGTAGCTAAAAACATGTACCTAGTGCTAAGATCTAATTCTCGTAAAAATAAAGCTGTTTGGTTTTGTTTTCTGTTTAGTTTAGCCATTTGATTGTTTTGAGTTTTATTTGGATCTTTTCTCGATTTCTCTTGGTTTCGTTTGAGCGATTGCTTATGGATGCTACTGTTTGTCTATGCTATATTACCCAGAGTGCGAAGCTTATTACTACGAATCCCTAGAGTTTGCAGATCTTCAGCAAGGCAAGTTACACTTTGATCATACTCTTCTATACCCAGTTTTTACTATGCATTAGTTTTGCCTTCAAATAATTTGCATGAGTAGGAGTGGGAACTTGTGGTTTGGTTGTAGTACTTGAGGTAGGAACCTAATACCTTTCGATCACCCTAGTAATATATGTTATGCTCAATTATTGCTTAACCATGCTCGTAGATGGGGATTGGATCGTGACACACATGGAAGTTGCGAGTGTTATTAATCTTGGATAACATTAATGTGGCAACTTTAATACACATCTAGGTGGATCGGTTGGGCCACCTGGAGAATCCAATGTTGGCACATTTGGGAAATCCCGGAGTACCCATGTGATTTTTCATCGGTTCGCCACCCAGGCTCAAAGGGATCGTATGATATTTCATGCCTAGAAACTTCCGTGTGCAGCCACAAGCCATTATGGGCTCTGGCTTAGTTGAGTAAGTTGTGTGAGCTCTGGAAGAGGCGGACTAGCAGATGTAGGGGAAAGTAGGTGTACCGGTATGCCCGGAGTACAGAGTTAATGCTTCAGAAAGACTATGTCTCAATCTTCTGATCATGGATGTGGTCGAGTCTTGTGGGGAAAAGTGCGCAACCTCTGCAGAGTGTATAAACTAATCATGGTTAGCCGTGTCCCCGGATATGGACATCTTGAGTATCTACAATTGGATATTACTATTGATCTCATCACTTTTTAATTAATTGACTTGGGTTTAATGATTATATTTGTTTAATTGGGATTTGAGTGTGAGGAACCTTCTCAAATATTGGTACAACTTGGGAGTAGTAAATAAATTTATTCGTTTTTTGTAGGGAAAAACTAGCTTTATGCAAAAGCGTAAACTTAGAGCCTCGACTAGCCAAATATTGCATGTTGATATAGTTCTTGCATTCATTGCTTTACAGTGTAACTCTGCCAGCATATTCAATATGCTAACCTACATGGTTGTAACATCTCATGTTGCAGACTACTTAGATGACGAATAAGGTGTGATAGGTCATTGTCGTGCACTCAGCTATGCTGTTGGAGTTGATGGACTCATTTACCTTCGAAGCTTCCGCAGTTATTTAGTTTAGATGGCCTTCAGCCATATTATTTTTGTGTAATCATTTAGATACATTACAACCGCGCACTGTTCCAGCCCTCTCATGCATTTGAAGATTTTGGCCGTCAGATTAAGAATCTGGGTCATCTTGGCCGTCCGATGCTCAGTTTCGCGCTAACTAGGTTGCTGTCCTAAGGGACTCCTACTCTGATAGAAAAAACGGTGGCCTATGGTTAATCAGGCCTGTTTACACTCGGAGCCCATTCAATCCCACGAAGCCCGCAAACACGTCCCCTCTCCTTTTGTCCATCTCTTTCCCTGAACTCCCCTCGCCGCCGCCTCCACCACTGCCACTATCGATGCCAACCTCAAGCCACAGCGTTCCTCTCTCACCCGAGCGACGAAGGCACCCCCTTGACCTCGCCTCCGACCGTACCCTAGTGTGTCACCGCCGCCGCTGCCACTGTCGACGCCAACATCGAGCCATGACATCCCTCTCTTGACCGAGCGACAAAGGCACCCCCGACGGCGGTACACGTCGGACATGCACGAGGATCCGGAAGACCGCAAGCACTTGAAGGAGATGTTGGGCAAGTTGCTGCCGCAGGCCTGGTCCAGCTTCTTTCTACGCCAGGTTTGAACTTCTCGGTTGCCCCGTTGCTGGATCCTACCCCGGTCGAGCACCCGGCAAGCAAGGTACGATCGTACGTCATATGATCTTTGGGCGCGGTCGAAATAACATCCATCACTTGCTGATGGAGGCACAGCCGGTCAGGGTGTCTACAATGGCAGCATGTGTATGCCCATTCCCCCGACCCCTCCTATACGTGCACCTCTGCAGCGATCTAAAGGTATGGACCATGCTAACCTGTCGTGGTACTCTACAACTACCATATATCCAATTTCTTTCTATTGAGATGGCGCTTTAGCCTTTGCACTTGAACTGTTTGATGAATTGCCGATATGATGTCTGTGTTCACCAGATATGATGTGAAAAATATGATATCTTCGGGTATTTATCCTCCTAAATATTCAGATATTCTAACCTGTAATCCTCACTGCTCACAACTAGTTGTAGCTTTCTGATGTATCTTTTGGAATTGGTCGATGGCAATCAGATATCAAGACGTTTGTGAGGACATATATTTTTGATAGCTGTATTCTGTAGCAAAAAGTCTGATGTTTCTATTCTCCAAATAATTGATTACCAACTCACTATACAGTTGCAGATTGGTTAATAACATCTTTTTTATGTAAGAGCTGGGTGTTTTGATTGAAAGTATACTGGGGATGTATTGAAGTATTTTTTTTTCTTTCCCTCTCCCAGCATTTTGATCTTCGATTGATGCTATATCTCGCATTCTCATTGTACTTCTTTCATGCATTATAAGAAACATGTGGCAGTGGACATGTTTAAGATAAAAAAAGAATACGGCAGTGGAGATCAGTAGATCTAATTTTCTTTGTTGTGCAAAATGTGTCTATTCTCTAATGTAAGGCCAACTTTCGCTTCTAGGATGTTTTTCCTTGGCTGTTGTATCTATTTCTAATTTGTTGCAAATTCAATATCTTCATACTAATTCACTGGTTTCATGATTGGCTCCTCACTAAGTTATCACCGGTTCTATATTTGTTCTCATGCATGTACATTGTGTTCATAATTGAAATCCCCTTTCCATGACAAAAGCTGATTCCAGATTTTTGACTTCTCTTCAAATTAAATAAATATATTTTCTGTCAAACTCTATCATTTTTTTGTGAGCAATTTAGGCCATCCTTATTCTGATTAAGCCAGACATTTTGTGAGTTATTTCTGTGTAATGGTACATGAGCTTTTCTCTGAGCTGGATGACCTGAAGCGATTCTTGATTCGGTATAGTTGAAGTGGCATGTTTACAAGACATATTCTGTTTTTTTCACTTTACATATGTTAAATCATATTTGCATGGTGTGGTGTTGTTGCAGAGTTGAGGAAAAATAACAGGTTGTAACATATGAAAATAACCAACACTCCTAGAATTCCATCTTATAGAGGCTATGCTAGGAACGTTGAGAGGTATATCTGCTAGTTGCATTAGTTATCTTATAAATTGAGTGGGCAGAAATTTGGACATTTCTGCGTTCTTTCTGTGGGCCATCCCTTCATTGGTCTGGCCTATTTTCATGTGTTGTACTACATCGACTGAGAACAAGATCATTATTAGATCAAGTTAAGAGTATTTAGACATTGTTTTTTTTCATTACGTAAATTGGTCTTGTGAATCTAAATCTGTGTGTTTGTTTGACTAATGCAGGTGCAATTCCTCAATCATATTGGCTGGTCACCCGAGCCTAATTGACAAATTATTCAACCTATTCATGGATCAGGCAAAATATTCCATTCATAATAAATGTGTTTGGTTTGCTTTCAGTTTGTTGATTTTAACAAGCTTCGGAATACAATAGTTACGTTAGGTCAGTTGTTAGCTTTTTACATCTTCACAGATAGGTTAGTTATTAGCTTTTTACATATTCACAAATAACTGATGATACCTTGCAGGCTATTTAAACGAAAAAAACATGCATGCATCATGACCGGATCGAGGTGGTTGGAGTTTATTTAATTTAGGTGAAACAGTTCCAACTTTAACTATTTGGTTTGGGAACTATATATATATACTCTCGCTGCTAGGAAAAGCAGGCACCATGATATTCTCAGTTATCTATATTCTTGCCGAGCATGAGCTGGTTGGGCGATTAGTTACAGTATTGTCACACTATTGTTGGGTATTATTTTCAATGCCTCATATTTGACGAAGGGGATTACATGTATTCTCTCAAAAAATGACTAGTTTCTATGTGTACTTTTCAATATGTGCTGATGATTCTTATGAGACGGAAACCCATCTTTTTATGTCTCCATCTCCGGACTATGGGAATCCTTCCCGGTAAAAGAGGTTTCACATCCGTTTGTTAGAATTATATTTGTTTCATTTTAGTGCAAAAAATAGCCGGTAGCTCAACCTAGCTGCTGAATGAATTTTAAAATATGTCATTGCGTTATTTGATTATTTGTAATTCATAGTTTATCCTTAAATTTTTTGGGAATTGGTTGTGTGTGTTTCATTCATTCTATCGAAAAAATGAACGGGTGCGGCGACGCGCGCCTATCATGATCTAGTATTCTTTATGAGGACCGTGTGTGTCAGCATTACCGATCTAGGGATGACACTTAAGCATAGAGACTTCGGTCCATCGGGATCATGGTCGCTACAGAAATAGGCACATCATTATTATTTCTCTGAGAATCTTGCTCAATTCTTTTAGGATGACCTTCAGGATACAGAGGTTCCTGAGTCATTCTACCTCCTTGAGTCATTACTTTAACAACATGATCATTCATATTAATATTCATCTCATTAAGAAAATCATTGCATGCCTTAGTAACTTGTTCTAACTGAGTTTAAACCATGGAATCTTGTTTTCCTACACCTTTCACATCATTAGCAATTCTAAACATCATGTCACTCAAACGATCATCATGAAATCATTGTGTTTCAATTGTTTCTTAACATACACATTGAAGTGTTCTTGCCTAACAATGTATTTATCAAATTCATCCAAGCATTGACTTGCAGATTTATTATAAGGAATATCACCTTCATGAAATATTATAAGAGTACCTCTACTACCTGTGTCGGGGTATCGAGACCATGTATTTCTTTAATAGGTGGTAAATTGTTAACATGTTCATCTTTAATACCTTTCTCTTTCATAGATTTCTTTGCCTCTTGCATATCTTTAGGGCTGAGGAATAGAATACCTGACGAGGACATCAATACCACTGTTACACCCACAGACCCTCCTATTATACATACTAGACCAATTACTAGAGCTCACGCGGGCCAATTAAATTTGAAGGTACTTCTGTTTCTTGGTAATGATTCTAATGTTCATGAGAATATGATGTTGCCTAAATTGCATACATTTGTTTTGCTTACAAATGAAGGGCCTAGCTTGGAGAAGGATGAACATTGGAGCGAGAACACGCATGGAGATGATGGCATGCGCAAGGGAAAACAAGAACAGAGTTTCAAGTGATGATTTCAGGACTTTGAAGCCACTGTAATGAGTGCATGAAGGCTTGGACAAAATATACAACATGCCACCTCACAAATTCCGTCCAGAGGCTATTATAGGTGCTGCATCACCTTATTATTGGGCCAACCCCACGTAATTTTTAAATATATAAGTATAGGCTGATTTTAGAGTCCATGTGTGTGGGGAAACAAAGTTAGGATTAGTTTCGGACCCCTCCTACAAGGGGTCACAAAATTCCACCCTACTTCTACATATATACAGCCCTTATGGCGTTGTTTAAACTTTGGTTTTTGTTTAGATTAAAAGTTAAGCATAGCTGCAACTTCGCGTACTTCGTTTGTGTTAAATGACCAGACCAAGACGTCACAGAACCCCACCTTGATCAATAAAGCTTTCCGCTTTTAGTCGCAATATCCAGATTGCAATTTCAGTTTCTTGCTTGTTCTTCGTTTGCTTGCAGGAAATAGACCCTCATGGTCAGGTTGATCATGCTCCGGCGTGGTCAATAACCTCTCCGAGTAGGTTTAGCGATTGCTAAGGTGCGACGTCCTCGCATGTTCATAGTCGGATCGTCAA
Organism: Triticum aestivum; assembly: GCF_018294505.1. NCBI lineage: Eukaryota > Viridiplantae > Streptophyta > Magnoliopsida > Poales > Poaceae > Triticum > Triticum aestivum. The sequence goes on from NC_057810.1 coordinate 362,925,429, forward strand.
AGTCTACTCCATCAAAAAGATAACCACTATCTCATCGAAAGACTGAACACCTTAGCCTCTATCAAGTGGTATTAGATTTCCAGGTGGCTCGGTGAGATTTTACAGTTTTTCTTAGTTTATACCAAGTCTGTTCTTCCTACGTATAGTCCATGAAAAAGCCAAAATATAAGAGTCCGGAAACCACCCTCCGTTTAGGCCCAAAATTTTCCGAAAACGCACTGGTCAAAAAAATTCTGGCAATCCTATTTGTAGGTGTTTCTGAGTGTTTTTAGATAGGTGCCATTATAGAAAGTTTTTTTGAGTCGTTTCCAGTTTTTGGTCCGGGCAGTCAAAAAAAATTTTGGTCACAAAAAATTCGGTCTATCCTGTTATCTTGACTTGGGAAGAGTTTTGAGACACTCACCATTATAGTGATTTTTGGCAAAAAAAAAAGAGGAGCAGAAAAAAGAGCAAAAAAATTTTCAGAGAGTGCTCCTCCCTTGTTTACGTGTAGTGCCGTGATTTTGCTAGTGGTCTAGGCACGCGTCTTTAGTACGGTCCAGCCTAGGACTAGCATTGTACTGTTGTCGAGCATTTATTCAACTTTGCATTTCTGAATTGATTATTGCTGACCTTTTTTTTCCTACCATATCATAAGCCTTCCCAGCTCCACATATATCTACGTCGTGCATTTGACTCTCCCAAGCCATCTCTCTATCCAAGCTTTGAGACTTTTGACTACAACAGTTGTCGATCACCACCTGCTACTGGGTAAGAACTGGTAAGAATTTGAGATTCGCTTGAGAGATTTGTGACACACCACCACTGCCACCACCACCACCACCACTTCTTAGTAGTCTATAGGATCATATTTGTGTGTTTCTATTGCTGCTAACCATGCGGGATCACAAGCGGATAAGCCTGATTGGGAGAACATGACGAACAAACGGCTACATGATAAATTTTAGCAAATGGTGAGTGGACAGGTGTAAGATGTGCTAAACAGATTTGAAGATGCCATGGAAAAGATAAGTGGCATTGAGAAGACATTCGAAACAAAGCTCGATAACCAGTTTGATGAATTGCTCGCGCGTCTTCCACAACCACCACCGGCTACACCTACAACAACAACAACAACAACAACAACAACAACAACAACAACAACAACAGCAACAGCAACAACAACAACAACAACAACAACAACAACACCAACAACAGCAACAACAACAGCAACAACAACAACAGCAACAACAA
>NC_057810.1:362926761-363066605 GCF_018294505.1 Triticum aestivum
ACAACGACAAACAACAACGACAACAACGACAACAACGACAACAACGACAATAACAACGGAAACAACAACAACAACAACAACAACAGAAACAACAACGACAACAGCAAGCGATGGAGCGGCCCCCGCGGCCCTGGTGAAGAAGAATGACGCATCCCCCGCATCCCTAGGGGCAATGCCAGCTTCGGAGGACGTGGATGCCCGTCCTTTGGAGGTGTCGGTGCCCTTGGCAGGCCTGACTCCTTCAGCGCCCAGTCTTGCGGCGGCTACTGAGGACAACCAGCCTCCGGAGCCCCCGGTCCCTCATGAGGCTGAGGTTTCTTCTGCCTTGGCACCGAGGGCGTCTCCTCCCTTGCCCAGCGCGAGGCCGAGTCACGGTGTTCCTGCTCCCTCTGGGACCCTGAAAGAGGTGAGGGCGATGCTGGACCTCCTCCAGGGTGAGCTTCAGGGCCCGGATTGTCATTCAGCGCGAGGGCGCCTAGGGTTGATCTCTGGCTGGCTCAAGGCCAAAGCGTCTGTCCGCGCGACCTGGTGCTCCACGGAGGAGGCCCAGAATGCACTTGGGGTGGCTGCCACGGCGCGCAACCTGGCGCGAAAGGAGGCCACAAAATCTGAGAATCGGTGCCGTGTGGCGGAGGCTGATCTGAAGACCCTCTCGGACCAGCAGGCCACCCAAGCGAGCCAGCTCCAGGAGCGTGAGGAGAAGCTGAAGGCCCAGGAAGCTGACATCGCCAGCTGGGACGCCGAGGTGAAGAAGACGGCCTTAGAGCAGGCTGGATAGCACGACCGCCTGACGAAGCTGAAGGAGGAGGCGAAGGCAGCCCAAGCGGCCCTGATTGAGGCCAAGAAGGCGGCCACCATGGAGCACGACACCCTCTTCTCTCTCGAGGAACGTTTCCACAAGGCCCAGAAGGCGCTCTTTGGAGACGGTCCCTCGGGAAAGGCGGTGGTGACGACCCCAAGGGAGAGCCCTGCTGCTCCGCTTCCTGAAGTCATGGTGGTGCTCGAAGATGCTGTCGACGGGTTTACATCCTTGGTGGAAGGCGAGGCGTGCTCGCTTTCCTCCTCGGCTCTCACATGCGTCTTCAGCCATCTTTATCTCCGGGATGCCAGCTTCAACCTCTCCTCCTTCCTCACTCCGGTGGACACCGACTCCTGGGATGCTGCTGCTTCTGCTGTGAAGAGCTCTGTGGACACCATGCTGAGCAAGTACCTGGTCGTCGGTCCTCCAACTGAAGCCGGTGGAACGGGCGATGCGCCCGGTGACGAAGCGGCTCTGTTGGCGGGCAGCGGTGACACCCAAGTCTGAGGAGGTGGCATGGAGATTCTGCTTTTGCTTGTTTATCCTGCACCATGCGGCATGCCTCGGGGAGGCATTTAAAACTATTTGCTTGGAACAATATGTCTCGTAATAACTACATTATGCTCCTTCAGCTTTTCCATTTGCTTTGTTGTTCTGCGTCGGCATAGCCCGGCCTCGCGCGTACCTCAGTCGTCGTTGGGTCGTTCGGATCACCAGGATGAGCCCAAGAGGTGAGGGGCTAGGGGACCAGTTAGGCTCCTAAGTCGCGATGCTCAGGAGTCCTCCTTGACATGCGAACAGCTTAGGAAAAGATGCAGGGGCAAGCCTCGGTGTTCTGCGTCGGCAGGACCCGGCCCCGCGCATGCCTCAGCCTTCGTTGAGTCGTCCGGATCACTAGGACGAGCCCAAGAGGTGGGGGGCTACAGGACCAGTTAGGCTCCTGAGATGCGATGCTCAGGAGTCCCCCTTGACGTACGAACAACTTGAAGGAGAAGGGTGACAAACATGTCTTGGCGTTCTGCGTCGACAGGGCCTGGACCCGTGCATACCTTAGTCATTGTTGGGTCGTCCGGATCACCAGGACGAGCCCAAGAGGTGAGGGGCTACGTGACCAGTTAGGGTCCTGAGTCGCAATGCTCAGGAGTCCCCCTTGACATACGAACAGACCATCCTACCTTTCCCTCGCCAAGCTCTCGCTTGGGAGGGGTGCACGAAGACTAGGCCTGTGAGGCCTAGCGAGGTGGGGTACGCCAGGCGTGACCTGAGCGTAGCCCCCGTGTACAGCCCCGTCGCACTACCTTCCCGAGGAAGAGCAGGGCGGTGAGGCTAGTCACTGAGCCTGGAGGCTCCCAGAGGTTAATGCGGCCGTGAGGCCACCCCAGTTGTTTATCACCACCGCGGAGCATAGCGCTTCTGCTCTTGCACAAGCATAGCTGCTCCTCGGCAGTGTCGATGACCAGCGCGAAGCATGGTGCTTCCATTGGTGCGTGGGAGGGGGCTCCCTCTAAGGAGAGCCCCCGAGGCGTGTACAGCCCCTCCCTAGCACGTGGCTCACACGGCAGGGCTGGAGGAGGTGTATATGGGCACCCGTGAGCTAGCGCGGGACTCACGAGGCCCTACCTCAAGGTGGGTTGCACCTGGTCTTGATTAGGGATGCTTGGAATTGTCCTGCAAGATGGTTAGGCAGCCTGCGCCGAATGAGTTTCCTGAGGTTATTGCATGAGAAGGCGAGACACCAAAGACCCCAGGAGCTGATGTGAACGGGACTGGCCCGCCGGACAGAGCTCAGCTGCTAGATTTAGCGACGTTGCAGGGACGGACCTGAGCACAGATGCCGTGCCCAGTCTTCTCATGCAAAGATCCTGAAGAAAAATAACAGGCGCGCGGTTCCCGTGGCCACGGGGGAACTAGGTCGCGCGCCCTCACTCATCCACCCACGATTAGCTCATGCGAGAACAAGGCACCCAGAGCCATGGGAGGTGACGTACACGGGGCTGGCCCGTGAGCCAGAGCTCAGCTACTTGGGTTTAGCGACACTGCAGGGACGGACCCAAGCACAGACGCCATGCTAGTCCTTAATCATGAGGCGGTCGTGGGAGGGCTTGCGAGGGTGCGAGACGTTCTTAGCGACGAAGTGTCGGTCATGTAGTCAATAATTCAAAAGTAGTTTGCAAGGGATGGTAACTTGCTCGGATAAAATGCAAAAGGGGATACATGCCTTAGGGACGGACCCACACGGCCCAGGGATAGTGCAGCCCGAGGGGCGCCCCCAAACTGAACGAACTAGAGAGATGTCACCTGGTACCGTTGCTGAAGAGTTGTTGAAGTAGCCAAAAATGCACGCTGCTGAAGCCGTCCATCATGAGCCGCTCCGGTGCTGAGCCTAGAAAGGCACGGAGGGACCGGATGGCTCCTGAGAGTGCTCCTCCATCTCCGCCAGGAGCGCCTGGTGCCTGGCTTCGTAGGCCACCTGGGCGTCCCTTAGGCAGCGCTGGAACGCCTCAGCCGCGCCCGCTAGGGCAAAAGGCATGCGGACGTAGCTCTGGGGTGGACCCTTGCATCGGCCGACACAGGACGGACACATGAACTGCCGAGACGCGGCCCTGTTGAGCCCAGGGATGTCCATGCAAATGCGGAACTCCTTACTCTTGCTAGGGCAATGAGCTCCGCCTCGCGGCATGTGACGACCGCCTTGCAGAACCCTTCCTTCCTAAATTTCCTCGATCGCCTTGCGAATGAACTCCTAGATGCCTGGTGCCTCACGCTTGGTGCCTTCTCCTGGGAAGCGTGCTTTGAAGAGTGCCTCCACATGGTGCCCGAGCGCCACTCTCATGAAATTAGCTAGGTCTAAGGCCCACCCTGAGAGGGGCACCGGGCGCGCCTCCCTATGCGATGGGAGAAGGCGCCACGTCTGGAGACGCGAGACTCAGCGCTGCATCCTCGGGTGATGCTTCCTCATGAGACCCCTGGCTCAGTTGTAGCTTCTTTGTCTTGGGGGCGACCTCAGGAGGGAGGGCACTGTCTTCGTCTTCTGGGTTTTCAACTACTGCAGCCTAGAAAGCGCGCTCGAGGGAGCACACCACATCCTTCTCTTGATAGGCGGCCGTGATGATGCTGGCACTTCCTGGCATCCTGAGGATGTTGTAGCCATGGTGCGTGTCTGCCATGAACTTGGCCAGTGCTGGGTACCCTAGGATGTTATTGTAGGGAAGACGAATGTCGGCGACGTCAAAGTCGATGAGCTCGGTGCGGTAGTTGTTGCGCTCACCGAAGGTGACAGGGAGGCGAACTTGCCCGATCGGGTGTGTTGATCCGTCGGGCACTCCTGAGAATGGCTTGGTGGGGTGCAGCTGGTAGTATGGCACCTAGAGTTTGTCGAATGTCTGAACAGAGAGAACATTGATCCCTGCTCCGCCGTCGATGAGGGTCTTGGTCATGGTTACGTTGCTGATAACAGGGGAGCAGAGCATGGGAACGCGCCAGCAGTGGCCGCGCACTTGACCCGGTCTGAGGAGTCGAAGGTGATGGCGCACTTGGACAACTGGAGGGGGTGAGTTTCTTAAAGCTTGGGGAGCGCTGCATTGACCTCGCGCGCAAACGGCTTGAAGACATGGTGGGAAGTTGGGGCTTGTTAGCCTCCCAAGATCGAGGCGATGGCTCACGGCTCCTGGAAGCCCCCAGCCCCCTCGTCCTGGTGGTGATCTTCCTTCCTTCTTGGCGGTGGAGGCAGAGGAGGCAAGGCTGCATTGCCCTGAGGGCGATCCTCGCCAGGCTGCTCCCTCAAGTTGCCCTCGCGAGGCTGGTCCTGCCAGCAGTCCTCGCGAGGCTGGTCGCACCACTTCTGATGGCGGTCACGTCCATCCCAGCGTCCTCCACCTCGGCCACCTATGCGACCGTAGCCCTGATCATTGTGCTCGGGGCATTGACCGAGGTGTCCGTCGTGGAGAGCCCTGAGCTCCTGGCAGTCACTGGTGTTGTGGCTATAGACGTTGTGGAAGGCGCAAAATGGCCGCTTGCCCTTGGATGACTCGGGGTGGTCGTAGCCGCGCTTGGTCTCTGGTTCTACCGCGAGCACGGCTGGCCCCTTGCACTTTGTGTCCTTGGTCTTGGTCTCCTTGTCTTCTGGGTCAGGGATCTCAAGGAGGGAGAGGTGCCTATCCTCAGCCCTTGCACACTTGTTCGCCATGTTGAACATCTCCAGAGTGGTGCAGAGATCCTCATGGATGGCTAGCTCCTCCTTCATCTTGACATCGTGGACGCCATCGGTGAATGCAGAGATGATGGCCTCGTCAGACACCTTGGGAATCTTGAGGCAGACGTTGTTGAAGCGTTGGACATACTTATGCAGGGTCTCTCCAGGTTGCTACTTGACGCGGCGCAGGTTGCCCGCGATAGGCGGACGGTCGCGGGTGCCCTGGAAGTTGGCGATGAAGCGGCTGCGCATCTCCTCCCAAGAAGAAATCGACCCCTCGGTCAGGTTCAGGTGCCAAGAACACGCGCCATCCTTTAGGGCCATCGGGAACCAGTTTACCATGATCTTCTCATCGCCGTTGGATGCCTCGATGCTCAGCTCGTAGAGCTATAGGAACTCGGCGAGGTCTGCAGTGCCGTCGTAGCATGGAGGCAGGTCGGGCTTGAACTTGCTCGACTAGACGACGTTGCGGAGCTCTGCTGTGAACGCTCGGCATCCTACCGTGGCCACAGGAGGTCGTCGAGGGGGTGGAACGTAGTCTTAGCGCGCGCGCCACCACCTCCTGCGGTGGCTCGCGAGCCTGGTGTTGGGGCGCTGGAAGCACGGGCGCTTCTCCTTCGGTATGTTGCACCACCTGGCAGCTCACGTCATGTCGAGCCGACGTCGGGCGTTGCGGGTCGCGCCGTGGGGCCATACGCCTTGGCTCGATGATGGCGCCTCGGGCCGGAGACGGAGGAGGAGCCCCGTGCGCGACGTCGCCCGCTGCAGGTGGTTGCTGAGGAAACGAGCGAGCCGGCCCGTTGGAGCCACTCCTCATAGAGATCTCCCACTGGACGGTAGCGAAGAAGCTCCCGCGCCGTGAGCAGAGCGGCACGCGCATCCACCTGGCCACGGCGCGCGTGGGATGACGAAGCTGCTGGGGTCAGTAACGGAGTGGCAGTGCCGCCGTCACGGTGCACCGAAGGGTGCAGCGATGAAGCTTGCTGCTCATGGTCGGCAGGGCCCGTGGCGGCGTTGGCCACTGGAGAGGGAGCGCGGCGGGCGCAGCCATCGCCCGCCGGAGCCGTCTGAGCGACGCGGATGGCGACTGCAGCCCGACGCTCGGCACGAGCCCTGCACGCGTCGGCCATGGAGTTGTCCGAGCAGTGGCAGATCGAACAACGAAAGAGGGGATCCGACGCACCCCTACCTGGCGCGCCAAATTTTGGATTTTGGGATCTGGCAACCCTTGAGAGGTTCGAACTCTGGGGTGCGTGCGGAGATCTCAACCTGCCCAACTTGCCTACTCGAGGTCCTTCCTAGCCTATCGCGTCAAGCTCACAGAGACACAAAGACACAGAGATTTATACTGGTTCGGGCCACCGTTGTGGTCTAATACCCTAATCCAGTGTGGTGTGGTGGATTGCCTCGTGGGGCTATGGATGAACTAGTACAAAGGATGAACAAGCCTCTGGAGGTGAGGTATTCTTGAGATGGTGTGGTGCTCGGGTTGGAATAGATCTCTCTCCCACTATGGTGGTGGCTAAGTCCTATATATAGTGGCCTTGGTCCTCTTCCCAAATACGAGCGGGAAGGGATTCCACAACGACGTATTTGAAGGGGGACAAGTAGTACAGTCCATCCTGACAAAAGTAGTCTTCGCCTGCGAAAAGCCTCTCGTCGTGACGCTGCGGTGGGCTCGGTGATGACCTCCGTCCTGCCATCCTGACGGTCATTGTCTTGTTGCACCAGAATGGAAAACTTTAGCTGATTCCTCGGGACTCCGCACCTGTGGCTTACCTCCCTTGCACCAAAGAGGAAACCTGCGCTCTGCACCCGCCTGGCACCCGTCTGGCCTTGGTCGTCATGGCTCACGTCAGCTGAGCCTCATGAGGTAGCTGCATAGAACTCTTCGCCTCTCAAGATCCCTCCTGAGGAGGCCCAACTACTTCGGGGGTCTTGGCATCGTCCGCCTCGCGAGGCTTGGCCCCTCGCGAGGGTCTTGTGGTGTCGATGTCGAAGCTGGGCCATACCGGGCCCTCGATGGAGCCGCGTGATGGGCCGCAGGCAGGCAGGACTAGATACCCCCAAGTCGAGGATGCCAACAAGGTCCACGAAGAAGAAACCTTGTCTATCCCACCATGGCCATTACCCACGAAGGACTTGCCTCACTAGGGTAGATCTTCACGAAGTAGGCGATCTCCTTGCCCGTACAAACTCCTTGGTTCAACTCCAAAATCTTGACGGAGGCTCCCAAGTGACACCGAACCAATCTAGGAGACACCACTCTCCAAAAGGTAATAGATGGTGTCTTCTTGATAACTCCTTGCTCTTGTGCTTCAAATGATAGTCTCCCCAACACTCAACTCTCTCTGATAGGATTAGATTTGGTGGAAAGATGATTTGAGCGGAAAGCAACTTGGGGAAGGCTAGAGATCAAGATTCATATGGTTGGATTGGAATATCTTGGCCTCAACACATGAGTAGGTGGTTCTCTCTCAGAAAGTGAATGCTGGAAGTGTAGGCATGTTCTGATGGCTTCCCCCATGAATGAGGAGAGGGTGGAGGGGTATATATAGCCTCCACATAAAATAACCGTTACACACAATTTACCAAACTCGGTGGGAGCGAATCATAAAGCTCTGTCAAACGATTTAGTTCATAATGTGACTGTTAGGCATTTTGGTGGGACCGGCATGTCAAGTCAGTGGGACCGATTTTGTTAGGGTTAGGGCATAATGTAATCTCGGTGAGACCGACTACACAAACTCGGTTGGACCGACTTTGGTAATAAGCTAACCAGAGAGTTGGTCAAGCAAACTCGGTGGGACCGATTCACTCATCTCGATGGGACCGAAACATTACAAAAGGGAAACAGAGAGTTTGCATTGCAAACTCGGTGGGAACGATTGCTCATCTCGGTTAGACCGAAATGTTACAAAGGGAAACAGAGAGTTTGCAATCCCATCTTGGTGAGACCGAGATCCCTATCGGTGAGACCGAAGTGACTAGGGTTTCTGGCAGTGGCTATGTCAAATGAACTCGGTGGTGCCAGATAGATCAAATCGGTGGGGCCGAGTTTGACTTTTGGTTTGGGACATATGTGGATATGAGAAAGTGGTTGAGGGTTTTTGGAGCATATCACTAAGCATTTTGAGCAAGCAAGCCATTAAGCAACACCTCATCCCCTTTTAATAGTATTGGCTTTTCCTATGGACTCAATGTGATCTTGGATCACTAAAAGTAAAATGTAGAGTCTTGAGCTTTTAGAGCTTGAGCCAGTCCTTTGTCCTTAGCATTTTGAGGTATCCAAATTCCTAATCCATGCCATGCCAATCATTGAATTTCCTGAAATATTCATCTTGTAATAGCATTAGTTTAATGAGCTATATGTTGTTAATCATTACCAAAACCACCCAGGGATAGTTGCACTTTCAATCTCCCCCTTTTTGGTAATTGATGACAACATATAGATCAAAGCTTCGACAAATGATAATAAGATTGAAATACATCGTCGCTTTGAGAAGTATGTGATAAGCAAGAGCTCCCCCTAAATTTGTGCATTATTTAAGATTTGCTTTTGAATGCAAATGCACAATCGATTAGTATCATGGGTTACTCTTCCATGTCACATACATCTTGGTGGAGCGCTCAAAATGATAACAATTAAAAGCATGCACTCATCACCAAGCAAGGTGAATGATCATATAGGGATATAAGAGATAGTATCATCCAAACACACATTAAAGTAGCATATGATCAAACACATGATCATACAAGTATCTCACACAAGGACATAATGTATTAAGCAAGCATATAATAAAGTTCAACCAAATAAAGTGCCAGAGAGACAAAAAGCAACACTCTCTCTTGAAGCCTATGATCTATAGATATTTCTCCCCCTTTGGCAACACGTTACCAAAAGGTTCAAATATGCATAGTGCTATGCGTCTCTCAGCTTGATCTCCATGAAGTGGTGTAGAGATCACTCCAAGGACGAAGGCTTCAGTTGATGTAGCTGGAGCTGCTGGAGTGGCTGCTGGAGGTGGCACAAAAGTTATGGCTGCTGGTGCAGATGTAGTAGCTCTAGTATCAGGTACTGGCACTGCAGCTGACCTCTGACCTCTTGGCAAATACTGAAAAGCTTCTGTAGTTGCATTTCCTTTCTTCTCCTCCGCTTCCTCCTAGAGTTTCTCAAATACTGTCTGTATATCAGTGACTTTCAGATCAAGATCATATAATTTTTGTTCAATGATTCTCTCCAAAATCTCCTGATTCTGAGTCAGGGTGGCCAAGCCCTTCTTAATCCTCAAAGTATATTGGATCATAAATCCAAGTTGATCTTGTTTGCTCTTCAAGAACACCTGAGATGCCTCTTCAGCACTTGGCATCTTTGCAGCCTTATCTGCCCTTGCCTTTGCTCTCTTCTCTTGTGCTTGCACTGATGAATGATCATTCTCATCCATAAAAACCATGTTGTCTTCAAAATCTAGCTTGAGAGGTAAGTGCTCCTTGTCCAACAAGTAAGTGTCTGTGTCCATCTTTGAGTTGATGAGCACCTGAATTTGTGGAGCATACCCACAATATCTTTTCTGATCAGCAGCTGTCCTCTTGATTGTCTCTACAATAAAAATGTGAAGCAAGTTGATTTAATGTCCTCTTATCATCCTATGATCTCCAGACTTGGGAAATAGAGTATGCCTCAAGATGGTGTTGATAGTAGGCAGACCAGACAACAAGTATTTCGCAGAGCCCAACTTGTGAGTTTCCAGGGCTTCCTCAGGAATTTCCTTGTACATACTTGCCATTGAGTTGTGGTCTTTCTTCTTATTGGCATACACATCCAAATCATCCTCATGATCTTCTAGAGCATTGATCAGCTTGGCCCATTCATCAATAGTTGACTGGTACCTTGCACCTTCAGACATCCACACTATCCTTCCATCTGGATAGAAATGAGCAGTGGAGTAGAATTGCATGATCAACTCATCATTCCACTTTGTGAGCTTCTGTCCAACAAACTTGTCAACTCCACAAGCCTTGAAGCTGTCATATACACCTGGGAAGTGATCTTCATTCTCTTTGATGTATGTCCGGTCAACCCATCTCATGTCATAGACAATTGGCTTCTTGTCAAGCAGAATGGTCTCGTAGAAGTCTTGCTGTTCTTTGGTGTGGAACCTATAGTCCACTGCAGTTCTCCTTCTCATAGCATAAGGATCATTCTTCCTCCAAAGTCTCAAACCTGCATCCTTCCTGATGCTCATGTCCTCTGCCACTGGATGAGTGTCATTGTCGTCTGGGATCTTTGGTTTGAGCTTTCTCAGCACTTGGGCTTCAGCATCTTCTTCTTCAACTTAAAGCACTGGGCCTTGTTCTTCTCTGCAGCAGGGATGTTTCTTGTACTTCTCTTGGGTGCAGACTTGGTGGTTTGAGTAGCAGCTTTGGGAGCAGGTTGGGCTTAGGAGAAGCACCTGACTTGATTGCATCTCCCATAAGCTTTTTGGATTTGGGTGCTGGTGCAGCATCCTCTTCCTCTTCCTCTTCAGAATCTCTCACCATAGTTGACTTTCCAAGAACTTTTGCAGTAGTGGTTCTTGCCCTCTTCTTCTTCTTGCCATCACCAACAGCCTCACCATCATCTGATTCTAATGTGAATTTCATGGTTTCTCCTGTGGCAACTTTCCTTGGTTTGGATGTAGGCACTCTCCTTGCTGGTGCCTTCTTGTTCATACCAGCCTTTGTTGAAGCGGCAGTGACATACTCCTTCTTCATCACTTTCTTTTTTGAGGTGGCCTCATCCTCAACTACAACGTAATCCTCATCCTCATAGTCTGAGGTTCTCTTCCTCCTTGCTCTAGTGGCTACCTTGGGCAGGTTACTTGGTGTGCTCCTGATGCCCTCATCCTAGCTGCTTGAGGTACTAGTGCCCTCACTCATTTGCAGTTGCTCTTCAGACTTATTCTGGCTATCACTCTGGTCAGACATCTTGGCAGGCAAACTGACAGCAAACCCTATGAATAGATATAGATGAGGTAGAGTAGATGAGCATCACAAAGTGCAGAGATTTTGCAAAACAAATGAGTCAAAAACTTAGTTTTAGTTCCCTACTGAAATGATCTCGGAGCTACCGAATTGATAAACTCGGTGATACCAAAGCAACATTTGGAACCTAAACTAGTGAACTCTATCAGACCGAGTCACAGTTCGATGGCACCGAGATTGCTAGCGTTTCACATAGAATTGAGCTCGGTCACACCGATTTGCAGCTTTCATTCAGACCAAAAAGCGCATGTGCAATGGCCTAAGCCAAATCGGTGAGACCGATTTCTATGATTTAGTCGGTCCAAGATGAGTTCAGCAGAGAGCTAACCCTAATTTTTTTGAATCAAACTAAGCCTAAGGAATTTTTCTCTGGATAGATTGATTTCATACGTGGCAAGAATCATGGCATTGTCCTCGTTCTTAGAATCGGAGGTGAATAGAAAACACAAGGGATCGAACACATACCCTAGTTCGGCGGGTGTTCGCTATGGCGGCAACGGCGGAGCAGATTCCGTCGATGGCGGCAGAAACCAGCGGTGGGAGATCGCTGGCAGCGAGGAGGCGATCCGAAGACCCTAGGAGGCAGAGCAGGACATGCGCGGGCTAAGGGGTTTTGAAGAAATTTCCAAAATCTCACCCGTGGGTATATATATCCCGACCCTGTCGGTGTGACCGAGTGGAACAACTCGGTGGCACCGGGATGCAGAATCGCAAGCGGTTGCTGCAACTCGGTGTGACCGATGTTCAAATCGGTTGCACTGAGATGAAAACGTAGATAAACTTAGTGATCTCGATGTGACCAAAGTGGATGACTGGGTCAAACCGAAATGCACAAAGAGGTTTTGGAAGTTTAAGTCTATGACGAATCGGGGATTCCGAGTGCTCCTCACACAGAGTGGTTCGAATATGACTTGATCAAACTTTGTGATGTAGCATGAATAGAGTTTGAGACAAGAAAATCATAGATAGATAGAGAAGGTTCTTAGACATTCTTTTCCATCCACTTGGCAAAAGAGAAGATCCAAACAATCAAAGCAACAAGTGGATGTCCTCGAATGAGTAAAATTTGCAACCAACATGCTCACACAATAAAATGGCAAATGAAATATGTGGCAAAGCATGCACAAACACTCTAGCATCTATCAAGCAATTTGTGATGACTAGGTCATCTATATATGAGTATATTGACTTGGGAGTCAAATGAGAACATTTGATCATAGGTCATACTCATCGTTTAAGCATAAGTGGGGTTAAAGCATTGTTGTGTTCACACCATTAGAGTTGCTTTAGCTCAACTCTTAGAGTAAAGCTCCCCCTAGATGTGACATCCCCCTAAGAGGGATGAACTAACCTTGGGTTTTGTCGATGATGACTTCATGTAGGTGTTGAAAATGTGGATGCTCAATGTTGATGTAGACCATTTGGAGCAATCCATTTGAGTGAAGTGTCCATGAAAGCATTAGGTTACCTTGTCCCTTGTATTACCAATAAGAGGGTTTGTGAATCGATAAACTAGTGCAAGGTGTGGAAGTTTTTTGCACTTGTTCTTGCCAAAATGATATGAGTGAAGTGTGTTGGCGGAGTCACCCGCAAGAACTCTTTAGTTCTTCTTCTTCGAGATCCACATCATCTTGATGGGAATCCTTGGGGTTGTAGTCGTACTTGATGAAGTAGAACTTGATGTAGTCTTCGGAACCACTTGACCAAGGCCTTGGGAGCTTCTTCAAATGTATCAATCTCCTCTTGAAGCTTATCCTTGCCTTTTTGCTTGTGGTCTTGTGGTGGAAGATCATCTTGATCTTGTGTACCTTGGAAAGAAGTGGGATCGTTGAGGAACAAACTTCGTCTCGGGGTATTGATCTTCTTCCCACTCAACTCCATTGGCATTGAACTTTCATTCAAAACTAACACCTTGATACTTTCGGTGCCTACCTTGCTTGTGTACAATTTCCTCAAATTGCTTACTTCTGGCAAGGCTTTTGTAAACACCTTTCTCTATAATTCCCTTCAATAATCTATTTTCTTGCTCAAGTGTAACTTGGCTAAGAGAATTATTAGTGGAATCAAGAGAACTACTAGAAGCAACACCATTTGATTTAGCATGATTATTGTTACTACTAGAAGAAGAATCTTTCTTACTTTTGTTGCTAGATTTTACTTGTGGCATGTAAGTAGACAATAGTAAACGCTTGGCAATTTAAGAAGAACTTTTCTTGCGAAGATCATCATTGATTGCCTTTAAAAATTCATGCTCTTGCTCTAGGTTTAGCTTTTCAAAGCGTAACTTCTCATGAGTCTTCAAAAGTTCTCGATGATCTTCCAATGTAGTTTCATGAGCTAACTTAAGAGTATTTAGCTCTTTAGTTAGACGCTCAATCTTCTCCTTATCATTGTCATTCGTTTTGTCTTGATTAGCATGATTAATTGATGTTTTATCGTAGTATTCATCACTAGAGTTGTCCACAAGTAAATCATCATCACCTAACAAATCATCTTCATCACTATTCAAATCAACATACTCGGGGTGTGATACCTTTGGGCCTTTAGCGATGAATCATCTTCCATTTCCATCATTTGGTGAGTCAAATATGTCGTAGGAGTTGGTTGACACAAGTGCTAGACCGGCAACACCTTCATCTTGAGTATATTCAGAGTCGTAGTGATAACTTCTTTCGGAGTGATGGTCGGAGTCGGAGCCGGATACCCATTCACCAACATGAGCTTGATTTCTTCATTTTGTGTAGCTCTTTGATGATTTGTCCTTCCTTTCTGAATCCTTGCTCCTCCGGGAGGTTCTTCGTTCAAAACGATCATCTCTACTCCTTCTCTCTCTTGGTGGTGATTCTTCTCTTCTACTTCTTCTTTTAGGTGAATCTTCTCTCCTTTTCTAAGGTGCCGTACACACACTTGAGTAGTGTTCGGGTCTTCCACAATTGTAGCAATTACGTTCATGACTCGAATATCTTTTCTCATTGTAAGACCTTGACTTGGAACTTCTTTCCTTGCTTCTACCCTTGTAGAACTTGTTGAAGGTCTTCACCATTAGGCTCAATTCTTCATTGAAGGTTTGTTTCTCACTTGATGATGTAGGAGCATCACATGAGGCTTTGTAAGCACCACTTGACTTGTTGTGAAGCTCTTCTTTATCCGTGAGTGACATCACATGAGCAACAATTCTTCCAATGACTTGCCTTGGCTTGAGATCTTTGTAATTGGGCATCATTTGGATCAATGTGCATATGGTATCATATTTTCCATCCAAGGCTCTTAGGATCCTCTTGATGATGAATCTATCGGTCATCTCTTCACTTCCTAAGCCGGCAATCTCATTTGTGATGAGAGCAAGTCTAGAGTACATTTCAGCGACACCTTCACCATCCTTCATTTTGAACTTGTCAAGTTGACTTTGAAGCACATGCAATTTGGATTCCTTGACGGAGTTGGTACTTTCATGCATATCAATCAAAGTGTCCCAAATTTCCTTTGCATTCTCAAGGCGGCTGATTTTGTATTGCAGCATCTTCAACTCTACCGCGGTAGCTTCACGGTTCGGTTCTCTCCCACCAAAGAATTCACCTTGCAAGCCAATACACACAATAGCCCAAATGGCAGGGTTGTGTCCAAGAATATGCATTTTCATCTTATGCTTCCAACTAGCAAAATTAGTACCATCAAAGTAAGGACCTCTACGGTGGTAATTTCCCTTGCTAGACGCAATACTCTCCTAGGTTGTGAAACCAAGGCTATGATCACCAAAAGCTATGGAAATCAAGGCAAATGGAGACTGTAACTCTGATACCACTTGTAGGATCGAAAGTATGTCTAGAGGTGGGGTGATTAGACTACTTGACCAAATAAAAATCTAGCCTTTTCCCAATTTTAGTTCTTGGCAGATTTTAGCAACTTAGCACAAATCAAGCAATCAACCTACACATGCAATTCTAAGAGTATAGCAGCGGAATGTAAATCATTGCATATGAAGGTAAAGGGAGGAGTTTGGAGGGAGCAAATGCAATGTTGACACGGAGATTTTTGGCCTGGTTCCGATAGGTGGTGCTATCGTACATCCACGTTGATGGAGACTTCAACCCACGAAGTGTCGGTGTACTAGAATAGGGGTACCCTAGTATCCCGAACTTGTGCACGGGCAGTTGCAGCACCCCGCGGCAAGACTTGCCGGGCGACCGCCAAGGTCCTCCATGGTTCCTTTGGAGCCATTCAAGAACAAAGTATTTAAGCTCAGGAGACAAGGCCCCGGCAAGAGGAGCTTGCTGGGAAGGCCAACCAAGGCATTTCAAGGAACTTGCCGCGACGCGCCGCGCGTCCCGGCAAGGCTCGGCGAGCGACAAGCTTCCGGGCCCGACAAGACAACGGCCGCGGCAAGGCGCTTGCCGCGGCAGGCGGCCACTCTGTGCCCGCACTCCAGCGCATCCACCAACGTGTCGCCCTGAGGGGTTTTCCAGGCACGCATGGCGGGAGGCTGTGCAGCCAGGGGTGCGCGGTGGCATGCGATGCTGACAAGATCGCCATCGTGGCAGGCGGTGGCGCCCCTGACGGTCCCTTTCTGCACTGTTTGGGCGACGCAGACGGGCATTTACTGCCTTTGTCCCCTGCCGTCAGGGTTAGGTAGGATACACTGTACAGGTAGCTGTACCAACCACCTCTCTTTTTACATTTTTTCCCTCATCTACGTTGCCACCTGTCGGTGACCCCTTTAGCGTATAAAAGGAGGCCCATGCGCAACGTAGAAAGGGTTCGGTTCATTGGGAAGCCAGAAAAACATTAGCTCTCTCTCGAGCAAGAACATAATAGAATCAGACAAGCAGCAGTAGGAGTGTTATCTCTCCGGAGAGCTCCGAAGCTGGGTAAACTGCTCGTGTGCTTCGCCTCGATCTGCTCTTCGTGCGACCTCCGCCCCCCGCCGAACCGAAAGGGGCTCGGTCCGCCGGTCCCATAGGTGTTCGTGGATCAGTTTCCCCGACATCTTTGGCGCGCCAGGTAGGGGGCGTCGAGGTTGTGTGAACCTGATCCGGCGTTCACACGAGCTAGATCTTCATTTTCTTCATCGACATGCCACCGAAGAAGAAGGCTTCGGAGGCAGCTGTTCCGTCCACGTCGATCCCACCGCCACCGGAGCAAACGGGTGGTGGGGTAGACGCCGGCGGAAGGACGGACGTCGACGAGGAAGCTCACGACGCTGCCAGGTCCAAGGGCAAGGCGGCGCAGACCTCGACGTCCGTGCTTGTTCCGCGCCCATCTCAGGAGGCGCAGGACCGACAGCGTCATGGTACTCGCAGTACCATACGTTTGTTGGGCCAAGATCAAGCTGGTGGATCCCGGGGCGCTCAAGACCAGCATGCACGCCAACGTGCCAGCACGAGCGAGACACGGTCGCCCGGACGGGATAATGCTCCTTCTAACATAGTTAGAAGTCCGAGCATATCCCGCTCCTCGCGCCGTCCGCCACTGCCACCCACCACTCCGACGGAAGCTTTGGCGCGAGCTCAACTGCTCCTGGATTACCCTCCGACGTCGGACAAGATCGACGAATGGAGAGCCACCATTCAGAGTCTCATCGGCTACGCCAACGGCGACACTCCACGGCAGCCGAGCACGTCGCTGCCGCGGCAGGGTTGCCAGGCACGGGCCGGTGGTGACGAAACTGGTGGGGGTGCAACCACCATGCAATCTCCACCCCGAAGGCCAAGATCGCCGACTCGCCGGATCCACCTCGACAGCGACTCCACCGCATCGTCGGATCCACGAGTCCGTCGCGATCAGCGCCAAGTTCTTCACGATCGACAGCAAGAAGACGCTCGTACTCGCATCGAGCGCCGAAGAGAAGCGCGACGTCAATCCGACAAGCGCGCTGGGCCCTCTGTTGACATGCATGCGCCATTGGAACCAGGTGACTTGCCGTACGCGGTAGGTTGCCCTACGTTCACTCGTGAGCTGCGGCAAGTCCAGTGGCCCAGCACGAAGAACTTCAAGCCAGACGTACCGGAGAAGTACGACGGCAAGACGCATCCGTCGGAGTTCCTCAGCATCTACACCATTGCGGTGCAGGCTGCCGGGGGACGGGACGACAAGATCCTTGCCAACTACTTCCCGCTGGTGCTCAAGCCCAACGTCAGATCCTGGCTCATGCACTTGCCGGACAACTCCATATCCTCTTGGGCCGATCTATGCCATCAGTTTGTCGGCGCCTTCACAGGCGGCCACAAGCCTCATGGCCAAGAGAGTGACCTTCATCTGCTCGCCCAGAAGGAAGGAGAGCCCCTGCGCAAGTACATTCAAAGATTCAGCAGCGTACAGCACAACATCCCAGATGTCCACCCTGCCGCGGTAATCAGCGCGTTCCACCAGAACGTGCGGAATCGCAGGATGTGGGAGGAGATGGCGATGTGCAAGATCAGAGACGTCAGTGAGCTATATGCCCTGGCCGACAAGTGTGCACGTGCTGAGGAAGGGAGGAGACTCCCCGGAGAGAATGTAGGAGCAGGAGGATCTGACAGTGAGGATGCTGCCCCGACAAAGAAAAACCGGCGGCGGAACAATAGAAAGAGGAAAGGCAAAGAGGTACTAGTCGTCGAGCAGTCCGGCAACAGAGGTGGCGCCAAGAAAGCCAAAGCGGGTGGCTCCGGCAAGGAGACTGCCGCAGAGGCTGTGGCGGCCGCCGACAAGCAGGACGGCACCAACAAGCAGTACTGCAAGATCCACCGCACCAAGGGCCATGACCTCCAGAGCTGCAAGTAGGTCGAGCAGCTTGTTGAGCAGCAAAAGGTTGAATACGAGCGGCGCGACAAGGAGAAAGCCCAGGAAGGTGCTGGAGGATCTGGCAAGAAACGTCCCGGCCGAGGAGGACGCCGCGGCAAGGCCAAGCAGCGGCAAGGAGACAGACCTCCCCGTGGCCGCGACAAGGATGAAGACGACGACGACGAAGATATGGATGATGACGAGACCGATGAGCAGGAGTTCTAGAAGGCCACAGAGGTCCTGTGCGTTGACGGTGGTGCTTCTCTGCATACTTCGCACCGCCAGCTCAAGCAGTGGGTGCGGGAAGTTAATGCAGCAGAACCACCCGTCGAGTCACGCAAGCCTCTGAAATGGTCCAGCACGCCTATCATCTTTGATATTGAGGACCACCCTGATCGCATAACTGCGGTCGGGTGCTTGCCGATGTTGGTTTCACCAACTATCCGCAACCTCAAGGTCACTAAGATGTTAGTTGACGGCGGGGCCGGCTTGAATCTGATCTCCTCCGCGGTGCTCCAGAAACTCCAGATCCCTGACAGCGAGCTCGAAGAGACCGGCACGTTCCAAGGAATCAACCCGGGAAGGAGCAAGCCGAAGGGAAAGATCACGTTGCCGGTAACATTTGGCAGCGAGTTGAACTTCAGGACTGAGAGGGTCACTTTCGACGTTGCTGATTTTCCATTGCCTTATAATGGGATACTTGGGCGTCCAGCGCTCGCCAAGTTCATGGCAGCCTCTCACTATGCATACAACGTACTGAAGATGCCAGGCCCGATAAGTGTCATCTCTGTCCCTGGCGACAAGAAGGATGCTCTTATCTGCGCCGACAAGATCTACCGGGAAGCAGCAGCCGCAACAGATCGCAAGTCACTTGCCGCTGAAGCTCCCGGGGGGAAGAAGAAGACCAAGTCCGGCAAGAGCTCTGATGCCCACTCCGGTAAGCGCACCTCTTCGGAGTGCTGCGCTACCGTCGAGGACGCACCATCGAGCTCCACCGGCAAGTGTAAGAAGGCGATGGCAGCTCCACCAGAAACCAAGAAGGTGTCCGCCAAGGAGGACGGCACTGGTGGTACCTTCACCATCAGCGCCACTCTCGACCCCAAATAGGAAAGCGCGCTCGTTGCTTTCCTGCGGGCGAACGTCGACGTGTTTGCATGGCAACCGTCTGACATCCCCGGTGTTCCCAGGAAAGTAATTGAGCACCACCTGGCCGTCTGTCCTCATGCGCGGCCCGTCAAGCAGAAAGTCAGGAAGCAGGCAGTGGAGCGCCAAGAATTCATCGCAGAAGAAATCAAGAAATTGGAAGCAGCAGGCCTTGTCAGAGGAGTGCTCCATCCCACGTGGTTGGCCAATCCTGTTGTCGTGCGCAAGGCTAACGGGAAATGGAGGCTTTGTATCGACTTTACCGATGTCAATAAAGCTTGTCCCAAAGACCCATTTCCCTTGCCGCGCATTGACCAGATTGTTGACTCCACGGCCGGATGTGACTTGCTTTCATTTCTAGATGCATACTCAGGATACCATCAGATCTTCATGGCAGAAGAGGATGAGGAGAAGACCGCGTTCATCACCCCGTGTGGCACGTACTGTTTCGTACGGATGCCTTTCGGTTTAAAGAATGCTGGTTCAACATTTGCAAGGGTAGTCCACCACGCTTTTGAGCCGCAGATGCACAGAAATGTGGAAGCCTACATGGATGACATAGTGGTCAAGAGCAAGGACAGGGCGACCCTGATTCAAGATTTAGACGAAACATTTGCAAATCTGCGCAAGATCAACCTCAAGCTTAACCCCGAGAAGTGTGTGTTTGGAGTCCCCTCCGGCAAGCTTCTCGGGTTCTTTGTGTCTCAGCGGGGAATTGAAGCCAATCCCGACAAGATCAAGGCCATTGAGCAGATTGAAGCACCAAAGCGCGTCAAGGATGTGCGAAGGCTTGCCGGTTGCGTGGCTGCTCTCAGCAGGTTTATCTCTAGATCTGCTGAGCGCGCCCTGCCATTTTTCAAAATATTGAAAAAGGCAGGTCCAATGAAATGGACTCCAGAGGCGGAGGCTGCGCTGCAGGACTTGAAGAGATACCTGTCCTCCACTCCAACACTTGTCGCACCTAAACCACAAGAGAAGTTGCTGCTGTATATAGCGGCAACCAATCAAGTGGTTAGTGCTGCGTTAGTGGCGGAGAGGGAGGCGGATGATGAGCCAGCAACCACGGCAGATGCATCCAGCGACAAGCAGGGGGCTTCGCCGACAAGCTCTGGTCCCGACAAGGATGGATCTGCGCAGGAGCATGAGAAGATGCAGAAGAGAATGGTGCAGCGCCCAGTTTACTTTGTCAGTTCCCTTCTGCAGGGGGCTAGGTCAAGGTACTCTGGTGTGCAGAAATTGCTTTTCGGCCTCCTCATGGCCTCGAGAAAGCTGCGCCATTACTTCCAAGCACATGAGATCACAATCGTCACTCGTTTTCCGCTGAAGAGGATACTGCAAAACCCAGAAGCAACAGGCAGGATTGTCGAGTGGGCACTGGAACTGTCAAGCTTTGGCCTCAAGTTTGAGAGCACTTCAACTATCCAAAGCAGAGCATTGGCAGAATTTATAGCAGAGTGGACGCCAACACCAGATGAAGAAACTCCAGAGACGAGCATCCCCGTCAAGGAAGCGAGCAAAGAGTGGCTGATGTACTTTGACGGTGCCTTCTCGCTGCAAGGCGCCGGTGCGGGCGTGCTGCTTGTCGCACCCACCGGAGAGCACCTCAAGTACGTAGTCCAGATGCACTTTCCCAAGGAGCAAGCAACGAACAATACTGCAGAGTATGAAGGTTGCTTGCCGGTCTCAGAATCGCAGCAGACCTTGGGATCAAGAAGCTCATTGTCAGGGGTGACTCACAGCTTGTCGTCCGCCAAGTGAATAAGAATTATCAGAGTCCGCTGATGGAAGCCTATGTTGATGAAGTGAGAAAGCTAGAAGAGCACTTTGACGGCCTACAAATGGAACATGTTCCGAGAGCTCAGAACGACATTGCCGATGGCCTGTCAAAGTGCGCCGCACTAAAGTTACCTGTGGAACCAGGGATCTTTGTGCTCAAGCTGACTCAACCATCCGTAACACCATCAACTGGACAGAGCAAAAAGAGGAAGTTGATTTCCGGTGACTATTTTCCGGCAGAGCTCCCCGAAGCCGCCGCCAAGAAGGTCCCCAAGATCAACGCCAAGGGTGCTGAGGAGCAGTCTGCTCCGGCAAGCCTTATGGTTTGTTCCGTCGTAGCAGACGCTCCCGACAAGTTTTGCTCCGGCAAGCTTGCCGGGGAACATCAAGCTCCGGCTGAGCCACAGGTTCTCGCCGTAGAAGCGGATGTTCCCGCAGCAGCAGATGTGCCTTTAGTCCTTGTTGTCGAGCCGCAAGCTCCAACATGGGCACAGCAGATTGTCCGTTTCCTTCAGACAGGAGAACTTCCCGAAGAGCAAGAAGAAGCGGAAAAAGTAGCCCGGCAGTCAAGTATGTACCAGTTTGTCGACAACACACTGTACAGAAGAAGACTCAACGGTGTGAAATTGGAGTGTATTTGCCGGGAAGACGGACAAAAGCTATTGGCAGAGATACATGGAGGCATATGTGGTCACCACATTGGCGCA
This sequence comes from Triticum aestivum, assembly GCF_018294505.1. NCBI lineage: Eukaryota > Viridiplantae > Streptophyta > Magnoliopsida > Poales > Poaceae > Triticum > Triticum aestivum. The sequence continues at coordinate 362,948,159 of NC_057810.1, forward strand.
AGAGAACTTGCCGGCAAAGCGTTCCGGCAAGGTTTCTTTTGGCCGACAGCCCTCCAGGATGCAAGTGCACAAGTAACCAAGTGTGAAGCGTGCCAGTTCCATTCCAAGCAGATACACCAGCCAGCTCAAGCTCTCCAGACGATCCCTTTATCCTGGCCATTTTCGGTCTGGGGGCTCGATATCCTCGGCCCTTTTCCTCGAGCTGTCGGGGGCTTTGAGTACTTGTACGTTGCAATCGACAAGTTCACAAAGTGGCTGGAAGTGCAACCAGTGAGGAAGGTGACAGCACAGTCAGCAGTCAAGTTCTTCAAGTCAATTGTTTGCCGTTTCGGGATCCCTAACAGGATCATCACCGACAACGGCACACAATTCACGAGCCGCACCTTCATGCAGTACGTCCAAGATCTTGGCGCCAAGGTCTGCTTCGCTTCTGTTGCTCATCCGAGAAGCAACGGTCAAGCGGAGAGGGCAAATGCTGAAGTGCTGCGCGGGCTCAAGACCAGGACTTTCGACAGGCTGCACAAGTGCGGACGGAACTGGATCGAGGAGCTGCCGGTGGTTCTTTGGTCGATCAGGACGACGCCAAATCGAGCCACTGGCCAGACACCTTTCGCTCTAGTCTATGGAGCAGAGGCAGTTCTCCCCACAGAACTCGTATACGGGTCGCCTCGAGTGCTCGCTTATGATGAGCTTGAGCAAGAGCAGCTGCGACAAGATGACGCGCTGCTCCTTGAGGAAGACCGTCTTCAGGCTGCTGTACGAGCTGCTCGATACCAGCAAGCTTTGCGCCGCTACCATAGCCGCAAAGTTAATGCCAGAAGTTTCGAGGAAGGCGACCTTGTTCTTCGGCGCGTTCAGTCCGCCAAGAATTCCAACAAGTTGACGCCGAAGTGGGAAGGCCCTTACCGGGTGAAACGAGTCACTAGGCCGGCGCTGTCCGCCTTGAGACCGAAGATGGCATTCCGGTGAGCAACTCCTGGAACATTGAGCATCTTCGTAAGTTTTACCCATAGGGCGCGGTTGCCGGAACCCGTTCCGGCAACCACCTTTTGTACAAGTCTTGCCGATGTTGCATGTAATCCTTTGTACAAAGCTGGGCGCAGATCCCGTGCATAATTAAAGCTCATGTGCTCCACACATCTTGTCAATTTCATGCATTACATTCTTTCTTGCATGCGTTATCTGACACCTTGTGCAGCACCAATCCCCGGTAAGCGATAACGAGCCGTAAGGCTCCACATCGTTATTTTCTCTTCTTTCTTTTTCTCAAAGGAAGGAAGATTCCCAAGGAAGATTCCCTCGCACACAAGTTTTCCGGGGGGGAGGAGAAGATAATGATGTGGAACAGGCGTCGTTCAAGAAAGTTTCGCCTTAACGGAAACCTTGCCGGGAAGCAAACGACAGAAAAGCTAAGTTGCCACAGTTTGAGCAATTAGTTTTAATTTTTAAGTTATCTTCCTCGAACGACCGTGCTTTGTATGGAAAACCTGTGCGTAGAGGAACCAACTCGTAGCTAGTTGCGCCCTTAGTTTGTTTCGAGTCCGCTCAACAACTTAAGTGTGCTGCAACTAGTCGCGACAAGGTTTCTTGTCGGAAGCGGCACCGCTAGCAGGCTGCTGACGTCCCGCACTCAGCGCTCGCGGCTCGGGCGCCTGCGCCGACAAGTTCCCTAAAAGCGTAGGGTAAAAACATACAAAGGAAGGAATCTAGTAAAGGGAATAACATAGCAGTTGATACCAGAAATAGAGTTATATTACAAGATAGCTTGTCGCAACTCTAACAGACTGTTTTCATAACATGATTAGCAGCGACAAGGGAAAAGAAGAAACGGGCGGCCTAATCTACGCGATCGCCCTCAAGCCTCTTGATCTCGCTCACCTTGTCCACAATGGGTGCGACAAGGGCCTTGAGCGCTTCCCGATCGGCGTCCGGCGGCAAGGATTTGAGGACGTTGGTGAGGTTGAGGCCTGGATTGCGGAAGGCCACCTTCATCAGCACCTTCTGGAGAGCTCCTGTGCAGATCTTGCGCGACTCGTTGGCCAGCTGCTTGGGGATCTTCTCCCGGAGTCGCTGGAGTGCCGTCGCCACGCCCTTGAAGAACAAGCTGAGCTTGGCGCTGGGTTGGAGATGCTCGTCGGAAGAATACCCGAAGTCCTCCATCCCCAGCTGCGCCAGCTCCCCGTTGATGACTGCGGCGATATTCACCAGACCCTCGGTCCAGTGCTCCACCGTCTCCCTAAATGAGTTCTGGGTAACGGCGATGCTCGCCAGCAGCGCCTCGTCGGCCTTGATCTTCTCTGACAAAGTCTTCTCTCGCTCCTTGGCGCCGTCCAGCATCTGAGTCAGCGTAGCCAGCTTCAACTCGAGATCTGCGTTGGAGTCCTTGGCGGCGCTGAGCTCCTTGCTCCTTTTAGCGAGAAGACCCTGCAGCTCACCATGAGAAGCAGCATCCTTCTCATGCTCGCGCTTGAGCACAGCAAGCTCCTCGCCACTCGTCTTGAGGCTGGCCTCCAACTGCGTCACCCTCGTCTCTAGCTCCTTCTTGGCGGCCTCTGCAGTTGCGGCAGCATCCCTTGCTTCTTTGAGAGCCCCGCCAAGTGTTTCCTCGCGCACGACGAGCTCCTCCTCGTAGCTGTCAAGGTTGGCCTTCCGCTGCACCAACTCGCCTTCTCGCGCGGACTGCTTCTCGGCAGCAAGCCTTTGTTCCTCCTCAGCTTCGGCCTTCTCGAGAAGGAAGGCCGTACGCTCCTCGGCGAGTCGCTCCCGCTCCTGTGCCAGGGACCGGAGAGCTTCCTGGTTGAGGCCCCGGAGCTCCTCCGCGCGCTTCTCCATATCCACTCCCGCCTTCGCGACAAGTGCTTCCCGGGAAGCCAGCTTGGCTTGTCGGGCGCGGTAGAGTGACAGCAGCTTCCGCAGCAGCTGCTCCTCCTCAGGCTCGCCACTGCTGCTGCTTGGCGCATCAACCAACGACAGCCCCGCGGAGGCGAGCAGCTCTTCATCGAAATTCTCCCCTTCGACCGGCGCCCTGGAGCTTGACGCCCAGGGAAGCTTGATGAAGATGCCATCGCCGGCCTTCAGATAGGCGCCGGGCTGGGGCTCTTCGGAGCTTGACGCTGCAGCAGCGGCAGAGGGATCGGCGGTCGGTGCAGCGCCTGGCGCTCCTGCGGCCTCGGGGCCGTCAGTGCGATCGCCAGACCCCTCGCCTGCTTCTGCGGCAGCAGCCTTGGCGGCCTCTTCTCCGGCGGGCTCGTCAGCACCGGCTTCTCCTTCGGTGGCAGCGGCGTCGTCGGCGTTGCTGCGCGCGTTCTCCTCGCCGGCGGCCTCGGTTTCCATTGGCTCCGCGGCAGGTGGATCTGATGCACGGAAGAAGGAGGAGAATCAAGCAAATACTCAAAGAGAAAATCAGAAGAAGAAAAACCCAAGGGAAGTTCTTAAGCAAGTGGATTACCTGAGCTGGGATCTGCGGTTGCGGTCTCAACCACCGCAGGATCACTAGTGCTGCCCTTGCCGAGAACTACCCCTTGCCGGAGAATTCTCCCTTGCCGGAGAACGCTCCCTTGCCGGGGGATCCTCCCTTGGCGGCGTAGTTGAAGCAGATGGCGCTTCGGGAGCGGCTTCCGGGCCCTCCTGGTGAAGCTGCTCTGCTCCTACGCAAATCCAACAGTCAAGATATCAGCAAAGGAAAAAGCACTCATGCGCGCCTGACAGCAGGAAGCAAACTATGAACTTATGCTGGGGGCTGCGCTGGGGGCTGCTTTGGGGAGTAGTTGCGGGGTCCGTCAAGGTGGTCTCAGACTCACCCCCTGCTGACACGGTGGGATCATCCTCGATGACAATCACCGGGGCCTTGGCTCTCTTCGCCGCTCTCTGGGCCAGCGTCCTAAAAAGGAATAGGTTCAGATTGAAGCAAGTCAGATACAAGACAAAAATAGCAAGAATTGAAGAACTACAAGAGCACCAAAGAAACTTACTCTTCCTCTTCCTCGTCAGAGCTGAGCGCGGAGAGGTCGAAGTCCGGCTCCCCTCCGGTGCAGCGAGGCGGAGGAGTAGGTTCCCTTGCCCGCTTGGCAGGGGCGGTAGCGGTGGACCGGGAAGATCCCGCTCCATTTGCCGCAGCAGCGTGAGGCACTCCCGCGGCAACAATACTTGCCGCGGTAGAGCGTGTCGCACGGCTGGGCGGCTGTTGGCTCGTTTGCCACCCTGCTACGTCCCCGGCCCTGCGGAGACGCCTTCTTGGCGGGGTCGGGGGCTCCGCCTGCGGCAAGCTGTCTGAAGGATCGGGCTCTTCCTTGCTGGGCTCGCTCAGCTCAGCTTCAAGGCCGGCAAGATCTTCCTCGCCAACGAAATCCTCGCGCTCGGCAAGGCTTGCCGCCTTTGCTACCTCTGCCTCCTCCACGGTGAACCTGAACGCGCCCGCGGCAGCTGCTGCCGCAGCCTCTTCCGCCCTAGTGGCGATGCGCTGCAGCTCCTCGTCGGTAGTGTCGCGGGTGAGGCTCTTCTATTCGTCGGCGCGGACCGGCACTTCTACCAAGTCGTCGAAGAACGCTTGCACGACGTCATTCGTAGGTTCTTGCCAAGTTGGGGCGATTCCGTGTGAATCGCACAACGGCATCATCGCGCGGATCCTGTCAAGCGACGAATTGTTGCACAGTGGAACGATGCTCCTCGATAGCGTGAATGGATGTTGGGGATCTCGTTTGAACAACTCCAGGAGCATCGCATCCAGCTCCTGGACGGTGAAATTGAAGTTGAGGCCCGGCCGCAGCCTCATGATGTCCGCCGAGTTCTTGAACTCCCAGGCGGGTCTCCCCCTCTCCTGCAGGGGGGCGATGCGGCGGCGAAGGAAATCTGCACCAACAACGCCTACAGTGAGCCCGGCAAGCCTGAGGCGAAGGATCCTGGTGATGGCGATCTTCAGCCTGTCGTCTTCTGGGGCCACGTTGCTCCAATCATTACCACGCACTATGGGGGCTTGGCGTAGGGCAGTGAACGGCTGCGGGTTCTCCTCGACGATCCAACACCACTCCGCTCTCCACTCCTCCCACTTGCTGCGGAGCTCACCCTCCAGATACGCTTCCTTCTTGCCGACTCTCGAGATCCAGGCGATCCCTCCGGCAAGCGGCTCTCCTCTCTCGACCCGAGGCATGAAGAAGTGGCGGAAAAGGGCTACATTGGGATGGACTCCGACAAAGTTTTCGCACAAATGTGCGAAAACTGCCATGGTCAGAACGGCGTTGGGAGTGAAATCAAGGAGGCGGAGCCCGTAGGTGTTCATTATGTCGCAGAAGAACTCCGAGAAGGGCGGGCAGAGCCCGCAATAGAAGAACAGCGCGAAGAATGGGTACCCGTTTGGAGCCAGTTCCGAAGCGGCGGCCGGGAGTACCCTCGTTCGCGGATGCGCTTGCGTCTTCGTCGACCAGAAGAGGTAGAAGTACTCCCTCAGCTCCTTCGCGCCAAGCTGGGGGGAGAAGATCGCCCGCTCCTTCCGCAGCACCGCGAGCCGCTGCGCGTCGGCCGACTTCACGCCCTTCCCCTTGTCGGCTTTTGGAGCCATGGTGAAGGTGGTGCGGGAGATCGGCGGCGTTGGTGATGCTGGTGGCAATGGGGGGCGGAGCGCTGCTCTCTCTCGGCTTGGAGAAGAAGGGGGGAGCGGCGGAGGTTTGTGAAGATGGAGTAGTAGCAACCAGCGAGGGGGAACAAACTGCCCCTGTTTCCCCTGCTTATAAAGAGGGAGGGGGCGGACGTTTCGCCCTTCCAAATAAAGAAACCACCCAAGATCTCTCCCACGACGCCGCATTCGACGCGTGTCGTTAGGGAGGGCGCGGTGGATACGGAGTCAGATACGGCGTAACCCAGGCCGCGTGTGCCCGTGCCTTGTTTTGGGCCTGGCCCAACAGCACTCGGCACCGTGTATGGCCCAGGCCCGGGGGCTCCTGTCGGTGTACTAGAATAGGGGTACCCTAGTATCCCGAACTTGTGCACGGGCAGTTGCAGCACCCCGCGGAAAGACTTGCCGGGCGACCGCCAAGGTCCTCCATGGTTCCTTTGGAGCCATTCAAGAATAAAGTATTTAAGCTCAGGAGACAAGGCCCCGGCAAGAGGAGCTTGCCGGGAAGGCCAACCAAGGCATTTCAGGGAACTTGCCGCGACGCGCCGCGCATCCCAGCAAGGCTCGGCGAGCGACAAGCTTCCGGGCCCGACAAGACAACGGCCGCGGCAAGGCGCTTGCCGCGGCAGGCGGCCACTCTATGCCCGCGCTCCAGCGCATCCACCAACGTGTCGCCCTGAGGGCTTTTCCAGGCACGCGTGGCGGGAGGCTGTGCAGCCAGGGGTGCGCGGTGGCATGCGATGCTGACAAGATCGCCATCGTGGTAGGCGGTGGCGCCCCTGACGGTCCCTTTCTGCACTGTTTGGGCGACGCAGACGGGCATTTACTGCCTTTGTCCCCTGCCGTCAGGGTTAGGTAGGATACACTGTATAGGTAGCTGTACCAACCACCTCTCTTTTTACATTTTTGCCCTCGTCTACGTTGCCACCTATCGGTGACCCCTTTAGCGTATAAAAGGAGGCCCATGCACAACGTAGAAAGGGTTCGGTTCATTAGGGAAGCCAGAAAAACATTTAGCTCTCTCTCGAGCAAGAACATAATAGAATCAGACAAGCAGCAGTAGGAGTGTTATCTCTCCGGAGAGCTCCGAAGCTGGGTAAACTGCTCGTGTGCCTCGCCTCGATCTGCTCTTCGTGCGACCTCCGCCCCCCGCCGAACTGAAAGGGGCTCGGTCCGCCGGTCTCATAGGTGTTCGTGGATCAGTTTCCCCGACACGAAGGGTAACGGTTGCGCGAGTCCACGGAGGGCTCCACCCACGAAGGGTCCACGAAGAAGCAACCTTGTCTATCCCACCATGGCCATCGCCCACGAAGGACTTGCCTCACTAGGGTAGATCTTCACGAAGGAGGCAATCTCCTTGCCCGTACAAACTCCTTGGTTCAACTCCACAACCTTGATGGAGGCTCCCAAGTAACACGTAACAAATCTAGGAGACACCACTCTCCAAAACTTAATAGATGGTGTGTTGTTGATGAACTCCTTGCTCTTGTGCTTCAAATGACTGTCTCCCCAACACTCAACTCTATCTCATAGGATTGGATTTGGTGGAAAGATGATTTGAGTGGAAAGCAAATTGGGGAAGGCTAGAGATCAAGATTCATATGGTCAGATTGGAATGTATTGGCCTCAACACATGACTAGGTGGTTCTCTCTCACAAAATGATTGCTGGAAGTGTCGGCATGTTCTAATGGCTTCCCCCACGAATGAGGAGAGGGTGGAGGGGTATATATAGTCTCCACATAAAATCTAACCGTTACACACAATTTACCAAGCTTGGTGGGACCGAATCATAAAACTTGGTCAGACCGATTTAGTTCATAATGTGACCGTTAGGCATTTCGGTGGGACCGACATGTCAACTCGGTGGGACCGATTTCGTTAGGGTTAGGGAATAACGTAATCTCGGTGTGACCGATTACACAAACTTGGTGGGACTAACTTTGGTAATAAGCTAACCAGAGAGTTGGTCAGGCAAACTCAGTGGGACCGATTCGCTCATCTCAGTTGGACCGAAACATTATGAAAGGGAAATAGGGAGTTTGCATTGTGAACTCGGTGGGACCGATCGCTCATCTCGGTTAGACCAAAACATTACGAAGGGAAACAGAGAGTTTGCAATCCCATCTCGGTGAGACCGATATCCCTATCGGTGAGACCGAAGTGACTAGGGTTTCTGGCAGTGGCTATGTCAAATGAACTCGGTGGCGCCGGATAGATCAAATCGGTGGGGCCGAGTTTGACTTTTGGTTTGGGACATATGTGGATATGAGAAAGTGGTTGAGGGTTTTTGGAGCATATCACTAAGAATTTTGAGCAAGCAAGCAATTAAGCAACACCTCATCCCCTTTTAATAGTATTGGCTTTTCCTATGGACTCAATGTGATCTTGGATCACTAAAAGTAAAATGTAGAGTCTTGAGCTTTTAGAGCTTGAGCCAATCCTTTGTCCTTAGCATTTTGAGGGGTCCACGTTCCTAATCCATGCCATGCCAATCATTGAACTTTCATAAAATATTCATCTTGTAATAGCATTAGTTCAATAAGCTATAGGTTGTTAATCATTGCAGAAACCACCCTGGGATAGTTTCACTTTCACATACCTTGCTGAATTTTTATGTTATTTATTTTATTTCATGTTTTATCAAGATCTATTTATCCAATCTACCACAAAACAATCAATCTTTTTACCATAGAGGGATTGACAACCCCTCATATGCGTCGGGTTGCTAGTATTTCTTCTTTGTGTGCAGGTACCATTTACATAGTGTTGCTTGGTTCTCCTACTAGATTGATAACCTTGGTTTCATAACTGAGGGAAATATTTACTGTAGTGGTGTTGCATCATCCCTTCCTCTTTGGGGAAATACCAACGCAGTTTCAAGCCACATCAAAAGAATTTCCGGCGCCGTTGCCAGGGAGACACAAATCTCATCTTCTTGCAAGTTACATTATTTTCCATTTGCCTCTCGTTTTCATCTTACCCACTTCACAATGATTTGCTTGTTTTCCTTCTTTTTCGTTTGTCTGTTTCTCGTCAGATCTCTTGTTTGCTTGCAATCCTGTTTGCATAGTCATGATGTCTCAAGAAAATACCAAATTGTGTTATTTTTCCAATATTAATAACAATAATTTTATTCGTACTTCGATTTCTCCTCCCGCCACTAGTGCGGAGTCTGGTGATATTAATGTCGCTTTGTTGAATCTTGTTATGAAAGAGAAATTTTCTAGTACTCCTAATGAGGATGTCGCGTCCCATCAAAACACATTCGTAGAATTGTGTGATATGCAAAAGACAAAAGATGTGCACAATGATATTGTGATGTTGAAATTATTTCCTTGCAATAGTGTCGATTCTTGGGATACATGCAAAGATGCTTTTATTACTAAGTATTTTCTGCCCGTGAAAATTATTTCCCTTAGAAACCAATTCAAGAATTTTAAGCAACCTGAGAATGAACATGTTGCACAATCTCGGGAAAGAATGAAATTGCTACTAAGAAATTTTCCTAGTCATGGTTTAAATCTTTGGATGATTTTAGCAAAAAGTTATGCGGGATTGAATTTTGTTTCTAGAAATCTTTTAGATTCCGCTGCGGGTGGTACTTTTATGGAGATTACATTGGGTGAAGCTACTAAATTGCTAGATAATATTATGGCAACTTATTCACAATGGCCTACCAAGAGCACCTACTAGTAAAAAAGTTAATTCAGTTGAAGAAATTAGTACTTTGAGTGAAAAAGTTTATGCTCTTATGAAATTGGTTGCTAATAAAAATGCTCCTATGGATCTTAAGATGTGCCTTTGTCTACTTTGATTGAGCAAAATAGTGATCCCGTAGATGTCAATTTCATCTCAGGAAACAATTTTAATAACAATTCTTATAGAGGTAATTTTAATCCCATGCCTTTTCCTAGAAATTCCCCTAATAACTATGGCAATCCCTATGGTAATTCTTCTTACAATAATAATAGCAACCCCTCTGATCTTGAGAGTTATATTAAATAATTTATCAGTGCTAAAAAATCTTTCAATACTATGATAGAAGAAAAGTTGAATAAGATTGATGATATGTCTAGAAGCATTGATAGAATTCCCATGATGTAGAAAATCTCAAGATTAAAATTTTTCCACCCAAGGTTGATGTCAATGAATCAATTAAAGGTTGATGTCAATGTATCAATTAAAGCTTCATATTGTAAAAGCGATGATGAAAGCTTTAGAAGAAAAGTTGGAATTAGAGATTTCAATTCCTAAGAAATTATATGATGAATGTGAACCTACCATTAAAGTCAAGATTACAAATTATGTGATTTCGATGCTAGTATTTCCAGAATTCCAAAATCTCTATGTGATGTGCTTGGTCTTATCAATATTGAAGAATGTTCTCTTAATTTGCACTCAGTGGATTCTACTACTAAAAAGCCTTTGGGAAGAATTAATGATGTTCTTATTCTTGCAAGTAGGAATTATGTGCAGATAGATTTTATTGTTCTTGATATTGATTGCAATCCGTCTTGTCTCATCATACATCTCTACTGCAAGATGCTGCTAACGTGACACTACGGTTAGAGACCCTTTGATGAAACTATTTGCGATGCATTAATCGCAAACGGGGATGTAAAAAAACGTCAAAAAGATGAAAAACGTTTGCGATGGCGGAGACATCAAACATGGTTCAGATTTTAGTTATGTGTGCGACGTGGGGCATACGGATCAGTTCAATGAACTATCTGTTATGAGGCAGAACACTAGAAATGGGCAGACAGATGAAGGCACGTGCGATATACAACATACAGTTCAATCTGATAAACTGCTTGTGATGAGGCGGAACAAAAGAAACGGGCAGCCAGATGAAGGTGTGTGCGATATACGACATACATTTCACTCGGATGAACTATTTGTGATTAGGAAACACAAAAGAAACGGTTAGCCAGATCATGGTGTGTGTGATATACGACATATAGAACAGTATTCTTTACTATGAATAGTGTGCTCTGTTGGACACACAAGTATATGGATCATAGCCTTGGGCGAGCAATGTGCCCGCACGCGTTGTGCTAGCTCGATGTTCCTTCTATGCTATGTTTCCATTTATTGATGGTGTTTTATGAACACGCCACCATTTCCCGCCATTTCCTCACTGGTTTCCCGCCGCCACCCAGCGATATTGCGCATGAACCTAGGCGATGTGCGACGCATGGAGGCAACAATCACAGCCTGTAGCACATTCACCTTTTCCAAGCATGCCAACCCACCAAAGCGCCGCCTCTCCCATCGACCTCTTCAACGAGGTAAATGAGAAGGCGCCACGGCCCGTCAAGGCTGAGGCGCTCCCCAACAACGCGATGGACGACACCGTGATGCGCGTCATCGCCAGGGTTGAGCAGACCCTTGGCGCATGGCGCTTTAGTGCCGCGGATCAAGATAGGCATGTCAGCGCCGAGAGGTTGTAGCTCGTCATGCAACATGGTCGATGGTGCGCCGCAGAGCAAGCTAGGCGCATCCACGCCGATAGGCTGCGGCTCGGTGCATAAAGAGACCGTTGGAGCGTCGTACAGCGAGAGGCGCGACGCGCCGTAGAGCGAGAGGCGCGATGCGCCGCACAGCAAGAGCAGATCCATCGGTGCTTGCCTGCTGTTGACAGGGTGTCGCTGTATGGTACACGTCTTGTCAGTACCCTCATTCCTTGCCAGGAGTGGCCAGAGGCCGTCCACGCCGTACTTGCACCAGAGGCCGGCCGCGCCGTACTTGAACCGGACGCCCGCCGTGTCGTTCGCCTTGTCCGCGGCCCGCTGGATTCCAACACGTCGGTCGCTAGGCTCGACCGCCTCCTTGGCCCAGGTGTCCACTTGGGCGCAGTAGAGGAACATGGCCATTGCATCCTCGAGCTGGTGATCTACGATGAAATAGCAAACTTGGAGCTCGAGATCCCGCTCCAGATGTACCACGAGCGTGTCGATCACTTGGACGAATGCCTGCACGAGTTCAGGCAGAGCCAAGAGCTACCATAGGCAAGTCTCATGGACACGTTTTATTTTTTTGAGCTGCTGGTCATGGTCTCATGGACACGTTTTATTTTTTTGAGTCATTTCGACATGCATCACTATGTATTCACATCAATCATAATATTGCTCTATTTATTGCTCTATTTCAATGTGTGGACTCTGTTTTTCGTGCTTACATGTTCTGTTTCAATGTGTGAGTATATGCTTTCCATTTCGTATATGTGGATGATAACAGCTAGATACAAATTAGTATACGAAAACAGATAGAAAGTGGAATTCATAATATATATTAATTGTTCATTAGTTCATCACATAATATATATGATATCTTCGCATATACGTGATGATACTTAACTACTAGGTACAATGCATAAAATTGAAAACGAACAATACTAAAACTAATAATCCCTCCGAAGGGCCGTATTCCCGCAGCCCCTCGCCAGCAGCTCCCAGGTGCACGACGTCTTCCCAGCACGGAGGCACTACTCAGCCTCCTCTGCCTCACAGCGCTCGATGTACCGATCTATCTCTTGCTGGGGATGAGCGCGACCGATCTTGCCATTTCATTGGGCACCCAATGGAGCTCCTCGTCAGTGGCACGCTGGAGCTTATCGGCCCACCTCCACGAAGCGGTGGAAGAGGTTTCAATTGATTTTGATGAGAACAAAGTTGCTACTTATGATGATTATTGTGATGACACTTATGTTATAAAAAGTAGTGATGATTATATTTATAAAACTTGTCATAATTATGATTACCCTTTTTCTGAACATTACTCTTTGAATGAGGAAACAATTTATAGTATTCATGTTTCTTAAGATACTTCCACTATTCCGAACGAGAAGAATTTCGCTTATGTGGAGAGTAGTAAAATTTGAATGCTTGTTGATCATCAAAATAATGCTCTATGTGATGGTTATATTGTTGAATTCATACATGATGCTACTGAAAATTATTATGAGGGAGGACCATATGCTTGTAGGAGTTGCAATAATATCAAGTTTCATCTCTATGTGCTTGAAGTTTTGAAGTTGTGCTTTCTTGGCCTTCCTATGCTAGTTGATTCGTGTTCCCATAATTTGTTTTCTCACAAAATCCGTATGCATAGGAAGTGGGTTAGACATAAATGTGCTAGTCATATGCTTATTGATGCTCTCTTTATGTTTCAATTCTTATCTTTTATGTGAGCATCATTGACATCATCATGCCTAGCTTAAAAGGCATTAAAGAAAAGCGCTTGTTGGGAGACAACCCAAGACTTTTACCTACTTTTTTTTGTGTTCACATGGTTAGGCTACTTTAGTAATCATGTTTTATAGTTTTGATTTCAATAAATTGCCAAGTAAAGCCTTTCGGATAGTGTGGACGATAGTTGACTTGATTCTGTGCAAAAACATAAACTTTTGCTCACAGTCCAGGAATTTCTAAAATTTAATGGAATGTGATTTTTCTCTGAATTTTTTAGATATGATTTATATACAAATTTTCTAGGTTTTCCTAATGTTTCAGAATTTTTGGAGTTACAAAGGTATGGAAACTTTCCAGATTACTACAAACTGTTCTATTTTTGACAGATTTTGTTTTCTATGTGTTGTTTGCTTATTTTGATGAATCTATGAGTAGTATCGGAGGATATGAACCATGGAGAAGTTGTAATATAGTAGTTATAACACCGATGTGAATTTAGAATGAGTTCACAACAGTACCTAAGTGGTGATTTGCTTTGTTATACTAACTCAGCTAACGAGTTTTCTGTTGAGTTTTGTGTTGTGAAGTTTTCAAGTTTTGGATAAATTTTTGATGGACTACGGAATAAGGAGTGGAAAGAGCCTAAGCTTGGGGATTCCCAAGGCACCCCAAGGTAATATTCAAGGACAACCAAGCATCTAAGCTTGGGGATGCCCCGAATGGCATCCCCTCTTTCATCTTTGTTCATCGGTAATCTTACTTGGAGCTATATTTTTATTCACCACATGATATGTGCTTTTCTTGGATTGTCATTTTATTTTATTTTGTTTTGCTTGGTGTTTGAATAATATCCCAAGATCTGAAATTCTTAAATGTTAGAGAGTCCTCACATAGTTACATAATTATTCGACTACTCATTGATCATCACTTATATCTTTTGAAGTAGTTTGTCCTTTGCTCTAGTACTTCACTTATATCTTTTTAGAGCATGGAGGTGGTTTTATTTTGAAGAAATTGATGAACTCTCATGCTTCACTTATATTATTTTGAGAGCCTTAAACATCATGGTAATTTTCTTTGGTTATTAATTTTGTCCTAATATGATGGGCATCCAAGAGGGATATAATAAAAACATTCATATTAAGTGCATTGAATACTATGTGAAGTTTGATTCTTCATGATTGTTTTGAGATATAAAGATGGTGATATTAGAGTCATTCTAGTGAGTAATTTTGGATTAGTAGAAATACTTTTGTGAAAGTTTGTTATTCCCGTAGCATGCACATATGGTGAACCGTTATGTGATGAAGTTGGAGCATGATTTATTCATTGGTTGTCTTCCTTATGAGTGGCAGTCGGGGACGAGCGATGGTCTTTTCCTACCAATCTATCCCCCTAGGATAATACATCTAATACTTTGTTTCGAGAGCTAATAGACTTTTTCAATAAGTATGTGAGTTCTTTATGACTAATGTTGAGTCCATGGATTATACGCACTCTCACCTTCCACCTTTGCTAGCCTCTCTAGTACCACGCAATTTTCGCCAGTGCATTACACCCACCATATCTTGATCAAATTAGTCACCATACCTACCTATTATGGAATTTCCATAGACATTCCGAGATATATTGCCATGCAACTTCCACCGTTCTATTTATTAGGACACGTACCATCATTGTCTTATTGCTTTGCATGATCATGTAGTTGACATCGTATTTTTGGCAAAGCCACCATTCATATTTTTATACATGTCACTCTTGAGTCATTGCACATCCCGCTACACCGCCGGAGGCATTCATATAGAGTCATATTTTATTCTAAAGATGATCATCATTATTAGAGCATTGTACCATGTGAGGAAAGGATGATGGAGACTATGATTCCCCCACAAGTCAGGATGAGACTCCGGACGAAAAATAAAAATAGATAAAAAAGGAGAAAAAGAGAGACCAAAGAGCCCAACAAAAAATGAAAATGAGAGAAAGAGAGAAGGGGCAATGCTACTATCCTTTTACCACACTTGTGCTTCAAAGTAGAACCATGATCTTCATGATAGACAGTCTCCTATGTTGTCACTTTCATATACTAGTGGGAATTTTTTATTATAGAACTTGGCTTCTATATTCCAACGATGGGCTTCCTCAAAGTGCCCTAGGTCTTCGTGAGCAAGAGAGTTGGATGCACACCCACTTAGTTTCTTTTTGGGCTTTCATACACTTATAGCTCTAGTGCATCCGTTTCATGGTAATCCCTACTCACTCACATTGATATCTATTGATGGCCATCTCCATAGCCCATTGATACGCCTAGTTGATGTGACACTATCTCCTTTTTTTTCTCCACAACCACCACACTCTATTCCACCCATAGTGCTATATCCAGGGCTCACGCTCCTGTAATACGTGAAAGTTGAAAAACTTTGAGAACATCAAAAGTATGAAACAATTGCTTGGCTTGTCATCGGGGTTGTGCATGATTTAATACTTTGTGTGATGAAGATGGAGCATAGCCAGACTATATGATTTTGTAGGGATAACTTTCTTTGCCAATGTTATTTTGACAAGACATGATTGCTTTATTAGTATGATTGAAGTACTATTGTTTTTTATGTCAATATTGAACTTTTGTTTTGAATCTTATGGATATGAATATTCTTGCCACAATAGACAATATTACATGGATAAATATCTTAGATTGCATTCCACATCAAAAATTCCGTTTTTATAATTTACATACTCGAGGAGGAGAATGAATTAAGCTTGGGGATGCTTGATACGTCTCCAACGTATGTATAATTTTTTATTGTTCCATGCTATTATATTATCTGTTTTGGATGTTTTATATGCATTAATAGGCTATTTTATATTATTTTTGGGACTAACCTATTAACCTAGAGCCCAGTGCCAGTTTCTGTTTTTCCTTGTTTTTGAGTTTTACAGAAAAGGAATATCAAACGGAGTCCAAACGAGATGAAATTTTTTGATGATTTTTTATGGACCAGAAGAAGACCATGGAGTATTGGAGATGGACCAGAGGAGCCACGAGGCATCCACAAAGGTGGAGGGCGCCCCCTAGGGTGCGCCCCCTGCCTTATCATCGCCTCGTGGACCCCCCTGACTTGTTCCCGACGCCAAAAACTCCTATAAATACAGAAACCCCCCCAAAAAACCTAGATCGGGAGTTCACCTGCCATAAGCCTCTGTAGCCACAAAAAACCAATCCAGAGCCCATTCCGGGACCCTGCCGGAGGGGGAAAATATCACCGGTGTCCATCTTCATCATCCCGGCGGTCACCATGACGAGGAGGGAGTAATTCACCTTTGGGGCTGAGGGTATGTACTAGTAGCTATGTGTTTGACCTCTCTCTCTCGTGTTCTTGATATGGCACAATCTTGATGTACCGCGAGTTTTGTTATTGTCAGATTGAATCTTTGGATGTGAGAGCACTTGACGTATGTCTTGCGATGGGATATCCGTGGTGACAATGGGATGTTTTGTTGATCCACTTGATGTATGTTTTGGTTATCAACTCGCGGATTCCTGTGGTGACATTGGGGTAATCTATGCATAGAGGTTGATGCACGTTTTCATATTCCTTTCTCCGGTAGAAATCTTGGGATGCTCTTGAAGTTCTTTGTGTTGGATTGAATATTATGAATCTGAGATTGTGTGATGCATATCGTATAATTGACCCACGGATACTTGTGGTGATATTGGAGTATCTAGGTGACATTAGGGTGTATTGATGTGTATCATATGGTGTTATTTTACTTTGAACTCTAGGTCTGTTTGTGACACTTACAGGAATAGCTCAATGGATTGATCGGAAAGAATAAATTTGAGGTGGTTTCGTACCCTACAAGCAAGTTCATCTTATGTTCTCTGCAATAGGAACTTTGGGGTGATTCTTTGTGCATGTTGAGGGATTGTTATATGATCAAATTATTTTATCATTATTGGGAGATCTTGTGCTAGTGAAAGTATGAACCCTAGACCTTGTTTCGAAGCATTGCAACACCATTTTACTCACTTTCATTACTAGTTACCTTACTATTTTTATATTCTCAGATTACAAAAACCTATATCTGCTATCCATATTACACTTTTGTCACCATCTCTTCGCCGAACTAGTGCACCTATACAATTTACCATTGTATTGGGTGTGTTGGGGACACAAGAGACTCTTTGTTATTTGGTTGCAGGGTTATTTGAGAGAGACCATTGTCATCCTATGCCTCCCACGGATTGATAAACCTTAGGTCATCCACTTGAGGGAAATTTGCTACTGTCCTAAAAAACTCTGCGTTTGGAGGCCCAACACGAGTCTACAGGAAGAAGGTTGTGTAGTAGACATCACCTCCTCCTCCTCCATCTCCTTCTTAAACGCCACTAACCTGGCTTTCTCAGCTGGCAGCAACGGCTTCCACAGACAAAGATTGTACTGGCCCGAAAACCACTCCAAAGTTGGGGGCTCCGGCGCAACCTCGTTCGACGACACGTAGAGTGTCCTCGGGGATCCTCCTCGTCGCTGCTCTTCAACTGAGTGTCCTTGGGGGCAGCGCCTCATCGTCGGCGCGTGAGTAGATCGCTGGTGCAATGGTAGAGATTTGAGAGAGAGAGAGAGAGAGGGTGAGCGAGGGGAGGACGACGTGAGCAAGGTAGTATTTATTGGTGGCCGGAATCTTTATCGACGGGAATAGTACACACGCCGGTCGCCAAAATTTACGAGTACTGTAGTTTGAATTACACATGATTCCCGCAGCAAAAGCCGTGTGAACTTAATAAGTGACGGTTTCCAATACAGAACCGTGTCTGATTAATACCCACGCCACTCACCTTCCAAAACACAAGGAACGAAGTAGGGTGCCAATCGTTTGGGGCCTAGTTTTCTTACCACATCTTTAGATTATCTTTTTTGAAAACTAGATATTTACATCGTCTGATCTTTTTTATTTTTTCTGGAATTTAAATGCCATGGCACTCCATGTATGTGTCCGAGCCGTTATGGTTAGCCACTGCGTGTAGACGTAGTTCAAATTTTGATTACGGTCATTAACTGACTAGAAAATTACTTAAATGTCTTAAAAAGGTCAAGTGACCCCAGAAACTTTCCAAATTTTGACATGAAATTATATTACTGCATGTTAACTGTAGAATTTTTTTGAAGCCCATAAGAGGAAGCTATCGTCGATTCATCATCAAACATGCACTATTCCCTCTTGGAACCATGAGTCTTCTAGTGATCTGCTCTGATTTGGGTGAGGTGTGTGTCCAAACTTTCGTCAAACAGGCCAATTTTTTTACCACATCATCTTGGTGGCATGACATTACGTCAAGCAAGGTTTCATGTGTTTCTGATCATTTTATATTTTTTTTGGAATTTAATGGCATGGCACTCCATGCATGTGTCTAGGCCGTGACACCAATATGTTTCAAAATTCCTTCCAATTTACTGCACCTGGAATTAACTCGTACACAAGTACACAAAAATATGATTTTCAAACTGTTATGGTTAGCCGTTGCATGTAGATGTAGTTCAAATTTGAATTACAGTCATTAAATGGCTAGAGAATCACTTAAATGTCTATAAAAGGACAAATGGCCCCTAGAATATTCCGAATTTTCACATGACAGTGGTATTAGTGCATGTTAACTTTAGAATTTTTTGAAGCCCATAAGAGGAAGCGATCTCCCGTTCGTCATCAAACATGCATTGTTCCCTCTCGGAACGACGAGCCTTCTATTGAGTTGCTCCAGTTTGTGAGGGTTGTTTGCCCAAACTTTCGTCAAACAAGCCAACTTTTTTACCACGTCATGTTGTTGACATGACATTATGTCAAGCAAGGTTTCATGTGTTTCTGATCATTTTTTAATTTTTTGGAATTTAAATGCCATGGCACTCCAAGCATGTGCCTAGGCCGTGACACCAATATGTTTGACAATTCCTTCCAATTTACTGCACATGGAATTAACTCACACACAAGTAGACAAATATGATTTTTTAAACTGCCATGGATAGCCGTTGCATGTAGATGTAGTTCAAATTTGAATTACGGTCATTAAATGGCTAGAAAATCACTTAAATGTCTTTAAAAGGTCAAATGACCCCTAGAATTTTCCAAATTTTCACATGACAGTTGTATTAGTGCACGTTAACTCTAGAAAATATTTGAAGGCCGTAAAAGGAAGCTATCTCCCGTTCGTCATCAAACATGCATTGTTCCCTGTCGGAACCACACGCTTTCTAGTGAGTTGCTCCGTTTTATGAGGGGTGTGTGTCCAAACATTCGTCAAACATGCCAATTTTGTTACCATGTCATCTTGGTGGCATGACATTAAATGAAGCAAGGTTTTAATGTGTTTCTGATCTCTTTTTATAACTTTTTGGAATTTAAATGCCATGGAACTCCATGCTTTGTGCCATGGCCGTGAGACCAATATGTTTGAAAAATCCTTGCACATGGATTTAACTTGCACACAAGTACACAAATATGATTTTTTGAACCGTTGTGGTTAGCCGTTGCATGTAGATTTAGTTCAAATTTTAATTACGGTCATTAAATGGCTAGAAAATAACTTAAATGTCTTTGAAAGGTCAAATGACCCCTAGAATTTTCCAAATTTTCAAATGACAGTTGTATTAGTGCATGTTAACTGTAAAAAAATTTGAAGGCCGTAAGAGGAAGCTATCGTCCGTTCGTCATCAAATAGGCATTGTTCCTTCTCGGAATCACAAGCCTTCTAGTGAGTTACTCTAGTTTGTGAGGGGCGTTTGTCCAAACTTTCGTCAAACATGCCATTTTTTTTACCACGTCATCTTGGTGGCATGAAATTACATCAAGCAAGGATTTAATGTGTTTCTGATTTTTCTTTTACTTTTTGGAATTCAAATGCCATGCCACTCCATGCTTTGTGTCATAGCCGTGAGACCGATATGTTTGAAAATTCATTCCAGTTTACTGCACATGCAATTAACTCGCACACAAGTACACAAACATGATTTTTTTTTCAAACCGTTGTGGTTAGCCGTTGCATGTAGATGTAGTTCAACTTTGAATTACGGTCATTAAATGGCTACAAAATCACTTAAATGTCTTTAAAAGGTCAAATGACCCCTGGAATTTTCAAAATTTTCAAATGACAGTTGTATTAATTAGTGCATGTTAACATTAGAAAATTCTTGAAGGCCGTAAGAGGAAGCTATCGCCCGTTCGTCATCAAACAGGCATTGTTCCCTCTCAGAACCACGAGCCTTCTAGTGAGTTACTCCGGTTTGTGAGGGGTGTGTGTCCAAACTTTTGTCAAATATGCCAAATTTTTTACCACGTCATCTTGGTGGCATGAAATTACAACAAGCAATGTTTTAGTGTGTTTCTGATCTTTTTTTAACTTTTGGGAATTTAAATGCCATGGCACTCGATGCTTTTTGTCATAGCCGTGAGACCAATATGTTTGAAAATTCCTTCCAATTTACTGCACATGGAATTAACTCGCACACAAGTACACAAATATGATTTTTCAAACAGTTATGATTAGCCGTTGCATGTAGATGTAGTTCAAATTTGAATTATGGTCATTAAATGGCTACAAAATCACTTAAATTTCTTAAAAAGGTCAATTGACCCCTGGGTTTTCCAAATTTTCAAATGACAGTTGTATTAGTGTGATGAGGATATGACTATCTTGGATACAACCAAAAATATTGCATACATGTATATTTGTGAGGTGATTTCTAATGCAAACTAAGCAATAATTTTTTTATGTCGCCGAGGACAAAAATACTTCACAAACTTTTGTGTCACGTCTAATTTGCAGGTGTATGGGACATTTGTATAATCTACATATGAAGATGAGGGGAAAAAGATGTTTAGGTGTTGTTCCAAAAGTCCTCTCACGTCACTTTGGGCTAAGAGAAGACAGAGTCCAAGTCTCTCACGTTCTGGATTCAGATTCGGACTGCACAGACATACCTCGCTCAAAACGCCAAGAACTCTTTCATACGGACTCCGAATTGGGTGATTCTTTTTTTGTTGCAAAGTATATTTCGTGATCTTTCCAACCCAGTTGGATTCACCTTAAAATTGGTCCGGAGAGTTGAGTTATCGATGAAACAATCTGACACTGTAGCAGAATTTGAGTCAAACTACAAGTCCAAAGGTGTTGCATCACCTCCACTTGGGTCGATGAGGCTTGTACGACCTAGGGTTAGTTTTGGGCTGACTTGGGACGTCCTCCCACCTCCTTGGCTGCCACCCCATACTCCTATATAAGTAGATCCATCTAGTAGTTTTTTCTTTGGGATTTGTTTAGTTAAAAGTTAGTCACTGCAACTTTGTGTACTTCGTTTGTGTCCAACAAACAGACCAAGACCGCTTTTAGATCCCCACTTCTATCAACACTTCATATATATTCGCAATATTCAGATTGCTTTATCATATTCTTGCTTGATCTTTGATTGCTGGCAGGAATATACATTCGTGGTCAGGCTAATCGTGCTTCCAGCATCGCGAGTAACCTCAGGAAATTGGTTTAGTGATTGCTAAGGTGCAACATCGTGCACGTTTGTAATCGTATCATCAAAGTGGACTCCACCAAATCGATATTTATGATCTCATAGAAAGATCGGGACACCCTGCCTCTATCAAGTGGTATCAGTTTTTAGGTTGCTCGGTGAGAATTTCAGTTTTCCCTATATTAGATTTATTTTCTTACCTATTGTCCATGAAAAAGCCAAAAAAAGGCAGATTAGTTCATCCGTCTCCTAGACAGTCTGTGCCTTTGCATAATCTTTTTAGTGTTTTGCTTTGTTGAATTTGCGGTTACATCGTCGGTCGAGTTGCTGGTCTTAGTCTCTAGTTCCTTTAGAGTTTTGTTCTGTTCACATTAGTCATGCCGTCACTGCATCATCATCCTTTCTACTGTCCACCACCTACGGCCATTAATTTCCACCACGTGCCACCCATTGTTCATTGTCATAATCATAGTTGAGGTCGTTCGCATCTTTTGATCCAATCTATGTCTTGTCTAGTTTGTTTCAGAAAGAGAGAAAAAAAGGACTGAGAAAAAAAGTCAAAAAAAGAGAAAAAAGTGAGAGAGAAAAAAGAGAGAAGAAAAAAAAGAAAATTCGGATCTATCTAGACTCAATCGCATACTTGAATTCGGATTGGAATATGTTTTTGTGCACTATTCATTAAAACAGTCATATCTTCCTCACACAACATCCATTTTGAATGCACAAGTACTCAAATTCAAGATATCGACATGACGCATCTGAATATTTGCAGAAGCTTGTTTAATATTTGGCACCTCAAATTCGGCTTCTAAGTAGGTCTTCTGCCCTTCGATGTTCACGAACACAACTTGTTCTAGTTTTTCAAGACAACTTTAGAATTGTTTGGCTCCTCATATCAACTCAGAATCGAGTGATTCTTTTTGCGTTTGAAAGCTTGAGTCAGTGCCATTCTTGAGAAAAAATTATCATAAAATTGGGACAAAGTTTTCCTGAGGTAATTTGGAGAGAAAGTTATTGGTGTATCCTGCTTGGTAGTTGATTCACATCATTATCTTTACTGCTATTGTGATATTCACTTTTATCTTGATGTCCAGAGCTACTTCATATCCTTTATTGATGCTAGTTGTGCTATGTCGTGACCTCATTAGTGTTCTAGGCTCGCGTCTCAAGTCCAGTCTAGCCTAAGACCAGCACAGTACCGTCGTTGAGCGTTTATTCAGCATTGCATATCTGAATTGATTATTGCTAATCTTTTGCTACCATATAACCCAGCTCCACATATTTCTACATTGTGCATTTTTAAGTTCACCTGGCAATCGCTTTCTCAATCTTTGGAGTAATTTGACACCACTGGTTGCCGGTCACCACCTACTGCATGGTAAGAACTTGTAAGACATTGGTACTTGCTATACTGAGAGCGTTTTACCACCACATCCTAGTAGTTCCTAGGAACATTATTTTCCAATTTTGTTTCTTGTTTTCTGCTAATTATGGAAGGTTCTGGAGTTGTTAGTTCTTGGGCGTCATCAATTGTGGGAGACGTGCCACCACCTAAGCAAATACTACAAGCATCACGAGAGGTACACAACCATCCAAACGCACATGATCAGGTTAATGTTTCTATTCCACCATTTAATCACCGTTTTAGACCAGCTTTATATATTGAGTGGGAGTTCGACATAAATAATGTATTTTCTTGCCATAATTTTGCTGATTGTAAAAAGTTAAGGTCGCGGTTGGTTCATTCACTAGTTATGCTTCAGTTTGGTGGAGTGAATACTGTCGGTTAAACCCTGATTATATACCTACTACTTGGGATGGTTTAAAACATGTCATGAGAGATAGATTCATAGATGTTTATTATACTCATGGCATGATTAAAAAACTACAACATTTAAAACAAGGTTGTGACGCCGTAACAAAATATTATGATGATTTACAAACTACCTTGTTGCACTAATTTTTAGAAGAAAGTGAAGAAGATTTTATGGATAGATTTTGGGAAGGATTAAACCATGATATTCAGGAGATACTAATTCATGAAGTTTGTTACCCTATGGACCATTTGTTTAGTCTTTCTTGCAAAGCTGAACAGGAAATATAACGATGTGTTGCACACGAGGAGAACAAGCGCAAGGTGCACATTCCAAGTGTTGATACAGATGTTTCTTCAACTACTAGGCGTACTATGATAGACATATTCGTTGTTGCGAGGACTACATCATCTCCACCATGTGCACATCACCATCGAGAGTGCCTACATCATCGAAGTTGATCATAAGAGGTAATGACAAAGGTATAGATTTTCCACATTCACATGAGAATGATGCATGCCTGGTTAACTTGAATACATCATGTGTTGAGTTACCTATTGATTTGAACACACCACCTATTTTAGAGAATCATGTTACTGTCATGAATGCTTCATGTGATCAAACAACTGAAATACAAACAATTTTGAGTGCACCCATTGAATTAACTGTTGATGCAAAAAAAACCAATGTTTAACCATTTTGATATGACCTCTAATCTTGGTGATGATACTTTGACCAATGACTTATTGCATGTTTGCTTATTTAAGCATGTTGTAGCATGTAAATTTGATGCAAGTAAGGTTTATTCACCAATGTGAGTATGGTTTAATGATGAACATTGTCAACCTTTTGAAATGAATAAGAGCTTCCCTTATATGTGCAAACTGAGTTGCAATATTTTCATCCCTTCTACTTCTTGTGATAATATTTTGGATTTAGATTTTATGAACTATGAAGGTTACTCATGTATACATGTGTCATATGTGCAAAAACCAAGGGAAGTAAAAATTGATGACATATGCATATACAACATGTACACCTTGTCTCTTTTGTTAGCCACATTTTAGATTAAGCAACGCCGAGGATGGCTCTGTTTCAAGAAGGGAAGGATGATGAGGACATTACTACCTTCGATACGACCAAAAATATTGCATACATGTATATTTGTGAGGTGATTTCTAATGCAAACTATGCAATAATTTATTTATGTCATCCAAGAGAAAAATACTTCACAAACTTTTGTGTCATGTCTAATTTGCACGTGTATGGGACATTTGTGCAATACACATATGAAGATAATGGAAAAGAGATGTTTAGGTGATGTTTAAAAAGTCCTCTCACATCACTTTTGGGCCAAGAGAAGATAGAGTCCAAGTCTCTCACGTTCTGGATTCAGATTCGGACTCCACAGACATACCTGGCTCAAAACGCCAAGAACTCTTTCATGCGGACTCTGAATTGGGTGATTATTTATTTGTTGGAAACTAGATTTCGTGCTCTTTCCAACTCAGTTGGATTCACCTTAAAATTCATCCAGAGCGTTGAGTTATCGATGAAACAATCTGACGCTGTAGCAGAATCCGAGTCAAACTACAAGTCCAAAGGTGTTGCATCACCTCCACTTGGGCCCATGAGCCTTGTACGACATAGGGTTAGTTTTAGGCTGCCTTGGGACCTCCTCCCACCTCCTTGGCCGCCACCCCTTGGTCCTATATAAGTAGATCCATCTAGTAGCTTTTTCCTTGGGATTTGTTTAGTTAAAAGTTAGCCATTGCAACTTTGTGTGCTTCGTTTGTGTCCAATGACCAGACCAAGACCGCTTCCATATCCCACTTTTATCAACACTTCATATATATTCACAATATTCAAATTGCTTTATCATATTCTTGCTTGATGTTCGGTTGCATGCAGGAATAGACCTTCGTGGTCAGGCTGATCGTGCTTCCGGCATCGTCATGTATGTTTGTAGTCGGATCATCAAAGTCGACTCCATGAAATCAATAGTTATCATCTCATCGAAAGATCGGGACACCCCGCCTCTATCATAGTGCACGTTAATATTAGAAAATTCTTGAAGGTCATAAGAGTAGGAAGCTATCGCCCGTTCATCATCAAACAGGCATTGTTCCCTCTCGGAACCATGAGCCTTCTAGTGAGTTGCTCTGATTCGTGAGGGGTGTGTGTCCAAACTTTCGTCAAACATGCCAAACTTTTTAGCACATCATCTTGGTGGCATGACATTACATTAAGAAGGGTTTCATGTGTTTCTGATCTTTTTTTTAACATTTTGGAATTTAAATGCCATGGCACTCCATGCTTTGTGTCATAGCCGTGAGACCAATAGGTTTGAAAATTCCTTCCAATTTACTGCACATGAAATTAACTCGCACACAAGTAAACAATATGATTTTTCAAACCGCTATGGTTAGGCGTTGCATGTAGATGTAGTTCAAATTTGAATTACAATCATTAAATGGCTAGAAAATCAAATGACCCCAGGAATTTTCCAAATTTTCAAATGACAGTTGTATTAGTACTAATAATTTTCTCGTTCATTTAAAACACCATCCATTGCCACTTTCCTCCACATTCGTCTTTCACAACTAATAAAAAATATCAACAACATCACAAACAGACAATTTTCCATGAAAATTCATGGGTCTATTTAAGTCGTCATACTTTAGCTTCGCCAGCTCGTCTGCTCCAGTGCTGGCAACCACCGAATCCACGAATCCCGATCCCTCTTTCCGCAACCCATTCTTGCAAAAGATGACGCCATGGAAACGCTTCGTGAGGGGCCGTACGGTGGCCGTGTCCTCCCCGAGCGCCACTACCTGCATCGAGAGTGTTGCCGCCTATGCCAAGAGTGCCGCCGCATCTGCATTGAACGCGACCGAATCCATCAAGAGGGCATCTGGGGCAGCCGACAGGGAAGCTACAGCAGTCGAGATGGCTGCAGCAGCTGCTGCGATGGTGGTTGCAAACTCCGAGAGTGTTCGAGCTGCTGTCCGTGCCGCCGATGTCGCCCTGGCCCGGGTCAAGGCCATCCAAACCAAGATCGAGGACGCACACACCAAGATATTCCAGGCCACCTCGGAATCCAGCATGCAACCCACGTCCGAAAAGGCGGCGGTGGCCATGGAGGACCTACCTCCTAATGAGATCGTCGAGCAGGAACTAGAGATGCAGGAGTCGATAGAGATCGAGGAGCGCCGGGAGGAGGAATTGCGTGTGGCCGAGGTCGAGGTATAGAAGAGTCTGTCCGTCGAGAAATCAGCGGTGGAGTACCAATGCCAGATCTGGCAAAGCCTTTACTACGAGTACTACAACCTTGAGGGCGACACCGAGGACGAGGACAAGGACGTAGACGACTTCAGCAAGGGGGACACGGAGTCCACCAACAGCGGCATGTCGCCAGGCAAGTCATCGACATCTCATCTCACACCGGCCATGCATAGGCAGGCGCAGTGGTAGCTTTGTTAAAATTATGTGTACTTAGGCTTTTTTTAATGTTGGTCTTTTGTTAGAGCAATGTTTAGGTCAAGTAGCTCTGTTTAATTACTAGAATTGCTTGATTCAGTAAGTGTGGTCTGTGTGCTGTATGCTCTTTTGTGTGCCCAAATTAGCAAGCGATGTTAAATTATGCAATAACGTGCATGAGGATAGTACCCAGGTAAATTTCCACCAAAATTTGAATTATCAAACTCATCCCATGCGATTAAAGCGGAATAATCATTCGTGATGCACACAATCGTTCAAAGTGAATGGTGTCCGGCGGCACCGCGCGCAAAGTTTCCCTCCACATTTCAAAAAATTTGGCCTACCGTCGAAATATCTACCCCGCCCCCTCCCCACCCCCTTTTCTCCCCAACCACAAGTCACATTTCCCCTATTTCCTCCTTCCTTCGTTCCGAAGCTATAGCCGCTTCCTCACTTGCTACCTCGCTCTCACCGTCTCGCATCCTACCGCTGGGGTCGCCATGGTCTTCTTCAATAACCTCTCTAGCGGTTCCTCATCCGACGACAAATTTTTTAGCACCCCGGTATGCCTCTCTTCTCTCTCTCTGGTTATGACTTGGAATGAGGGATTTTAACCCAGTGGTTGATTTGAGTCATTTCTTCCCCTTGTAACTCCCTAGGACCATCAGTTGCAACAAATGGAGCGGGGTGGCTGAAGATATGCTTGCTCGTTGTCACCATCAATCTCCATGAGTGAAGCTAGTTGCGTTTGAATCGGTGGACAGTGGGAGGAAGTTTCTGGCATGTGCAGAGAAGGTTAGCCCCACTTTTGTTGTTACAAATCATTTGTTATATGTGATTCAGACACTGTCAATGTGCTACGTTATTGTGGATGTTAAGACAGTGTCACAGTTTGTACCACGTACCTAAAAATGTTGCCATCTCATCAATGATGCCATTAGAAAATTATTTGGCACCGCTTCAGTAGTTTGTGCAGCCAACTTTGGTCCACACATCCGAGCAGCCAAGTCGTAAAATACTAAATCTTTGTGGCACGAAGGAACTAGGCATCGGAGAAACTACGTGCTCCGAAGTTCGGGTCCCTGATTTTTTTCTGCTGCATCGGCTTGCCAGTGCCGGGCACCGGTGCCAAATGTAGGAACAGTTCTATTTACACCAGTTTTTTGTATACACAGTGGACGGCCTTAGTGCTATTAGTTCTATGTTACTAAATTTGTGTATGTACACACCTGTTAGTATCAATTTGATGTCATCCAAACACTGTCGCTATGATGTTCCAGTTATATTTAGCTTCTTCATAAAGTTCAATTTGTTATTTATAGTACATGACGAAGAACTTGTAGCATTGTTGTAGTTAATTATAACTTCTGATGTTTTAGAATTTGGTTGTTGTCTCAGTGGCAATTAATTCATTTGCACATTGATCTTTTTGAGAAGATATGTCATCATTAACCTATTTCTTCAGTTTATCAAAATATATATTTGGTGATTTCCTATGTTGCTAGAAACCCATTTCCCCTACAATTGTTACTGATCCAGTTTTAAATATTAGGATGAACAAAAGTGTTCTTACCTGGAGTGGGTTGATTAAGAGTGACCATATTCTTTGAAGATGCGCCTAGGAAAGGTCTGGAGCATGTATGAGGAAGACAACAGAGGTAGGCTTAGAGAAAGTGTTGTCAACGCTGAAGAATATTTGAAGATGCGGGATAAAAAGAGGAAGATGGAGAATGAGTTTAGAGTTTTTAAATCAGACTTTGCTAAGATGGTGTTGGCGAAGAAGGAGGCACTTCCCAGTTGGCCAGTGCAAAACAGGTTCTTACTGAACTAAAAGCATAGGTCGATAAGACGAGCCTAGATGATCTCGATTATGGAAATGAATATATTGTTCTAATATTGTTCTTATGAATGTGAACCAGCTATATGTTGTACTGTGCTGTTTTCAGGTTGCTATCGTACTGTGATGTTAAAATATATTTATGTGCTTGATATGAACTTGGCAAACAGTTGTTCAATTTGAAATGTGAATTTGCATAATACTGGAATTATTAATAATAAACTAATAAACCTGCTAAATGGGTCATGGAACTTTGCAAATGGTTCTAGCAGTAAAAGCGCTTGTGATGGATAGCCCGATGCCATCCAGTTTTCTTCATCAAATTGTGTGTGATGTAGTTGAATAAAGCAAATGGTTAACCGAGGCAGAGCGTGTGTGATAGTTACACCTATCACACACGATGCTATACATAAAAGTGTGTGGGATGTATAAACGAACGGAAACGTTTTCCCTGGATTGACTGTGTGGGATGTACATACAAATGGAAATGTTTTCCCTGGATTGACTGTGTGGGATGTACATAAGAACAGAAATGTTTTCCCTGGATTGACTGTGTGGGATGTACATAACAAATAGAAATGTTTGTTTGGGACTGACTATGTTGGATGTACTCCGGAATCGATTGGGCCTGTATAACCGTATTTTGATCGCTCGCTGGTCGCACACGACCTCATTTTGCTGAGCGTGTGTGCCAGGAGGGCCTATCCCCTATGGTTTCTGGGTCGTGTAGGAAGGACCCCCCTATCTCAATCACTCACTAGGTGACGGTTCGAAACGACATCGCGTAAAGGGGTTAAAAACCGTTTGTATAGCAGCATGCTGTACCAGTGCTTGGTAGACCGTTTTTACGAACTATTGGCGTCGTGATTGATATGAAAGAAGGGAATATTAAATTTCAATTTCCACTAAGAAAGTGTATGGAACACTTCCCTAGAACAAGAATTAAGCCACCATGTGAATCAATCATGAGGGCAACCTATGGCCAAAAAAAAAGATGACAATACTTGAATCTATGGATTGTGCCTAGCTAGGGGCATAAGACGATGGCGCGTGTAGGGAGGCAACCCAATGAATAAAAATTATTTTTTCCTTTTTATTTCTGTTCTTGAGTGTTTGCACAATTATACTATTGTTATGATAGTGTTTTTATGTTTCAATTAGTGTTCGTGACAAGTAAAGCCTTTGGAATCATGTTGGGTGATAGTTGATTTGATCCTGTTGAGAAAAAGAAATGTTTGCATCCAGTAACAGAATTGTTAAAATTCACAGAAGCGACAAAAAATTCTGATATTTGTAGAAAATATTGATATACAAATTTCCTATGTTGTCCTATTTTTTTTAGAATTTTTGGAGTTACAGAAGTATGGTCAAAGTCTAGATTACTACAATCTGTTCTATTTTTGACAGGTTCTATTTTCTTTGTATTGTGTGCTTATTTTGAAGAATCTATGGATTGTATAGGGGGAGTATAAGCCATGGTAAAGTTAGAATTTAGTAGGTATAATGCAATAATGAAATATGAATGGGTTTGCAACAGTACTTAAAGTGGTGATTTGCTTAATTATACTAACAGATCTCATGAAAGTTTTGTTAAGTTTTGTTGGATTGAAGTTTTCAAGTTTTGGAGGAGATCATGATTGATGAAGGAATAAGGAGTGAAAAGTGCCTAAGCTTGGGAATGCCCATGGCACCCCAAGTTAATATTCGAGGATAACCAAACAACTAAGCTTGGGGATGCCCCAGAAGGCATCTCCTCTTTCTTCTAACAACCATCGGTAATTTTACTCGGAGCTATATTTTAATTCGTCACATATTATGAGTTTTTCTTGGAGCATCTTTTATGATATGAGTCTTTGCTTGTTTTGCCTTTTATTTAGTCACAATTATCCTTGCTGGACAAACCTATTTGAGAGAGCCAAAATTATGCTATGATTTGTTAGAATTGCTGTGTGTGCTTCACTTAAATTTTTTGAGCTATGGAATTGCTCTAATTCTTCGCTTGTATCTTTTTGAGAAAGGTGTTTTTGATGAAATACTCTCATGATTCACTTAGATTAATTTGAGAGTTAGTAAATTTTTGAAGAAATTCTCTCATGCTTCACTTATATTATTTTGAGAGATGAAATTTGTTATGATCATGTTCTACACTTAAATTTGTTTGAGCTTGTCAAAAGCAATTGCAATATATGAAATTAGTCCCAAAGTGATAGACATTCAAGAGGGATATAATAAAACCTTCCACGAAAATAATTGGACAAAATAAACTTGATTCTTTGTAATAGTTTTGAGATATATGATAGTAATATATGAGTCATGTTGTTGAGTAATTATGCTTTAGTAAGAATATTGGTGTTAAGGTTTGTGATTCCCGAGGCAAGCATGAAAGTCTATAGTTATGCAATGAAATTACATCCTCCTTGCAGTGCATTATTCAGTGTTAGTTATGCTCAATGCCCATTTATGCGAAAAAAAATTCTTGGTTGGTTGCTTCACAATCTATTTGCTAATATTTCCTTGTACTAAGTGGGAATACTACTTGTGCATCCAAAACCCATTAAACTAGTTATGCCATATGATTCCACCATGCCTACCTATATGCGGCATCTTAGTGTCGTTCCATGCAAATTTGTATGTGCCATCTCTAATTTTCAAAATGAATTTCCTTTTTGTGCCTGTACCGCTAATGAAGCGTCAGGGGGTGGCCAATATTTTTCCATGCTAGATGTGTTATTCCCTAGATGAGTGTTTATTCACTTGTCATGGCATGAGAGTGTGGCAGTAATAGGGATGCCTAGTCCCAAGATGAAAAAGAAATTTACTTTATGTTGCCAAATGATGAATTCCTTGGAAAGTGTTGGTATGAAAGGCACCTGTGAATATGGCTAGACATGGATTGTGAAAGAATGGTGGAAAAGGAATAAAATTAATTTTATGTGTGGGAACCGCCTATGATTGGGAACTACTCGGTCGTTTTCTATCATGGGTTGACATGATCGCCAATGGGGCCATGAGCCCCTTTGTGGTTCAGTAAGGGGGATATCACATTGCACAAAGAGCGGAAGCCATGGGGAAAGCACGACGATGATGACGCTGGTGGTTTTTACCAAGGTTCGGGACGTCGTGAGGTGTAAAACCCTACTTCTGCCTTTGGTGGATTGGATGGTGGAACACAATAGCACGCGGCGCTCGAGCTCGGCAAGGTGGCCTTGGGGGAAGCAGCTAGGCGCCTGCAAGTGGGAGGGTTCCAAATCTCTTTATATGTTGCCTTGGACCTCCTTTTATAGCTCAAGGGGTAACCACAGTGGCAAAACAGTCTTTATCTAATGATTGGATAGCTAATAGTGTTATCATACCTAACTTTTGTAGTTAGGACAAAGTGCATTACATGCATTGCTAGGTGTCATGTGGAGGGTGAAGCCCGGCAAGCCTATCGTGTCGCTTAATCCTCTTCTGCTTATATGTTCAACACACCTCTAGACGGGTGTCAAATGATTGTAATATGTCTTCTAAAGGGCCACCACGTGCTTAGTGGAGGCCATCTAATCATCTGGGGGCTCGACACCGCATTGAAAAATGATTTGTGTTGTTGTGCGGTGGAGCGGTGGTGCTTTGGCGGGATTTATTGTCCTTGGTGGTCCCGGCAAGCCTGCCGGGGCAATCTTGGACTTGTCCTTGGGGTGGCCTCGACCCGGCCGGGCTCTCCAGCCCGGCAAGGGAGGCCTTCCCAAGGAAATGCCTTGTTGTCTTGTATGTTAGCTTGGTCTTCTTCATCCACTCCTTGATCCAAAGGGAGGCCTTCCCAATGCCTATGCAACGGCTCATGTGGTTTAGGAGCGACTAAGGTGGGAGCAGAGGAAAGGTAGGATTTAAGGTCTTGCAGCACCACTTCTGCCTCCAGGGTCCACTTCATCGTACTTGCCTTCTTAAAGATTTTGAAGAAATGCAAGGCACGCTCGACAGACTTGGAGATGAACCTACTCAGCGCGGCAATGCATCCAGTCAAATGACTCACATCTTTGACAGTCTTGGATGCCTAGATTTTCTCAATTGCCCTGATCTTGTCTGGGATGGCCTCTATCCCTCGTTGGGACACAAAGAAACCAAGGAGCTTGCTGGAGGGAACACCAAACACACAATTCCCACAGTTTAACTTCAAATTGATCTTGTGCAAGTTTGCAAAGGTCTCTTCCAAATATTGAATGAGTGTTGATCTATCCTTGGTCTTGACCACTATATCATCCATGTAAGCTTCTATATTTTTGTGTAGCTAAGGTTCAAAACCAATTTGTACTACTCTTGCAAAGGTCCCAGCGCTCTTTAACCCGAAAGGCATACGTATAAAATAGTATGCGCCACATGGAGTTATGAACGTTGGTTTCTCTTCATCTTCCTTGGACATGAATATCTGATGGTATCCAGAGTACGCATCCAAAAAGCAAAGGAGATCGCACCCTGAAGTGGAGTCTATAATCTGATCGATGCTTGGCAGGGGGAAAGGGTCCTTCAGGAAGGCCTAGTTCAGGTCCGTGAATTCAATGCAAAGCCTCCATTTCCCATTTGCCTTACGCACCACCACTGGGTTTGCTAACCATGTTGGATGTAGCACTCCTCTGACCAAACTAGTTGCTTCAAGTTTCTTAATCTCCTCGGTAATGAACTGTTGTCGCTCCAAAGCTTGCTTTCTGACCTTCTGCTTAATGGGCCGAGCATGAGGACAGATAGCAAGGTGGTGCTTGAATACCTCCCCGGGAACACCAGAGATGTCAAATGGTTGCCAAGCAAACACATCGACATTCACCCGCAGGAAGGCTACAAGCTTTGTTTTCTATTTGTCATCGAGGGTGGCGTTAGTGGTGAACATTCCGTCAGTGCTATCCTATCTTGCCAGGACCTTTTTTACAGCAAGTGAAGCAACCTTGGATTTCTTGCTGGTGGAACTCTCCGGCAGGTCATCGACGGGTGTAGCGCACTTCGAAGAGGCGCGCTTCCCGGAGGCCTTGCCCGCAGCTCTGCTAGCCTTCTTTCCCTTGTTTCCTTGGTAGGAGTTGTGGCTTCCACAGCCTCAGCTCCTACTGCATCTCGATGATCCTGGGGATCCCCTTGATAAACGGGATCCTAAGGATCCCATTGGGAAATAGGCTCTTCGCCACCTTGGTCTCAGGTGCCGGCTCAGGTCCTGCAAGTTGTTGTAGGCCCCAATAGGCATAAATATCCTTCGGCATAATAGTGTACCTACTTGAAAAGAGATTTAACAAGGAAGGTGGAGGCTGGGTGATTGTCTCGCGGTTGTTCTGACTGAACACCAGGTTGTAGTGAAATCATGGCATGCCACCATCAATAAAGTCATGCCCAACCATGCTAGTGTAATCGAGGTGCCTAACAGGTAAAAGTTTCTCCTTAACCTAATCGTGCCTAATAGGAATCTCAAAATGTTTAGCGAGGCGAGAAGCTTAAATGCCACCATAAATAAATCCCTTCAAGCGGTTAGTGTGTAACCATCAAGCAATCATAGCACCTAAACTAAAAGTTCTATAGTTGTAAAGAGCATGGAACAAAATAGCAAGGTCAGCCAGCTAAGTGATCCACTCTCCCACCGTCCAATCAAACACCTCCCTGTAAATAATTAGTAATGCAAAACATGAAAAATGTAAGCTCGCGACCCTAGCCCCAGAAACACTTCTACTCTCCCACATAGTAACTTCGGATATGTAATCCGCAATGTCACAAGGATGTAGCTCTATAGGGTTGCCCTCAGATGAAATCAAGCAAGCCTCACAAAACTCATCAACTGTCATCTCCCAAGGAATATCATATAAGTTGAATGTAATAGTGAGTGGCTCTTTACAAAAGTATTTGTGAGGAGAAGGTATTGATCACACTTATCTTCAAGGAAGGGGAGGATGCTGGCATTGTTCGCCAAGGGATAAAAGTCATCGAAAATTCCCGCATCCCTAAAAATGTGTTGCACGGCCATCCACATGGCCGCACCTCAGCTGCACGAGGAAGGTCGTATTTGGGCATCAGAGCCTCCTTAGGACTCGGGCTCGAAGATCCTCTCAACCTCCACTTGAGCATTTTCTTTTTCTGAAATTTTTAGTGACTCAAAATAAGAGTGAACAAAATTCAACCAAATTGATAGCAACTACTCCCTCAGGTGTCTAGAGGCTACATCAGGCATCAAAACTACTTTGGCCGATATAAATTCAACATGCAAGCTCAAGAACATGGTCACCACGACACCAAAAGTTTGCAATATGTAAAGCACTAGAACAAAAACTAACTAGACCATTGGAGGAATCACATACCGAAGAATAATCTCCCAAAACAGTTTCAGGAAATGGAGTTATGAGCAAGGAGATCAAAATTTGCAGGCAAAGGAGCAAGAACACAGGCTTGCACAAGCTAGTGAGTTTTTGTTGAGGAAGAAGGGAGTGGGCGGCTGGGATAAGTCAGTGGGTCCGTGTGGGACCTACAAGCCCACTAGGCGAGCCCTGTGAGCTTGTGGCTCACAGGTGCACCCCCGCCTAGGGGTGTGTTCTGTGCCGAAAATTCTTAAATATCCTACAAAAAATCTTACTAAAATTTTAGGGCATTCTGAGAGCTTTTATTTTTGGGTCATTTTTTATTGCATGGGAAATTCAGGAAATAGAATAATCATGGCATTTCTACTTTATTAACTCTAAATAATAGAAAGTAAATAATGGGTACAGTAGGTTGTGCTTACTAAATTGATTGACCACATGTGCCTCATAAAGAATCCATTAATAAGGTTGATGAAGTCTTATTAACAAACCATTTTTAAATGACATGAAACCGAATAATCTATATATAACACTAGGTTACTGATACGTCTCCAACGTATCTATAATTTTTTATTGTTCCATGCTATTATATTATCAATCTTGGATGTTTTATATACATTCTAGCAACTTTATATCATTTTTTTGTACTAATCTATTAACTTAGCGCCTAGTGCCAGTTGCTATTTTTTGCTTGTTTTTTACTTTGCAGAATATCAATCCCAAACGAAGTCCGAATTCCATGAAACTTTTTGGAGATTTTTTCTGGCAGTAAGAGACACTGGAAGCTTCTGGAGTACACAAGTAGAGGCCTGTGCGGCCCACTAGGCACCATGGCATGCTAGGGCCTCCAGCGCGCCCTAGTGGGTAGTGGGGCCCATAGGCACCGTCTCGACCTACATTCGCCTCTATAAATACTCTAGAATCTCAAACACCCTAGGGGAGTTAACGAAATACTTTTTCCGCCGCCGCAGGTTCCAGAACCATGAGATCCAACCTAGAGGTCTTTTGATATACGTTCTAGAAACATTATATTCTTCTCTCTTTTTGATCTTCAATATAATGTTCTCCTCGATGTTCTTGGAGATCAATTTGATGTAACTCTTTTTTGCGGTGTGTTTGTTGGGATCTGGTGAATTGTGAGTTTACGATCAGATCTATCCATGAGTATTACTTGAGTCATCTTTGAACTACTTTATGCATGATGGTTATAGCCTCGTACTTCTTCTCTGATTTATTTGTTTGGTTTGGCCAACTAGAGTGATTTATCTTGCCATGGGAAGAGGTGCTTTGTGATGGGTTTGATCTTGAAGTGCTCAATCTTAGTGGCAAAAAGATACATCACACACGTATCATTGCTATTAAGGGTAACAAGATGGCGTCTATTCATACATGAGTTTACCTTGTCTACATCATGTCATCATTGTAAATCCATTACTCGGTTTTTCCACGAACTTAATACACTAGATGCATGCTGGATAGCGGTCGATGTGTGGAGTAATAGTAGTAGATGCAGGGAGGGTTCAGTCTACTAATCTTGGAAGTGATGCCTATATACATGATGATTGCCTTGGATATCATCATAATTATTTGCTTTTCTATCAATTTACCAACAGTAATTTCTTTACCCACCGTATGCTATTTTCTCATGAGAAGCCTCTAATGAAAACTATGGCCCCCGGGTACATTTCCTATCATATTTTAAAATCAAAAATACCTTGCTGCAATTTTATTTTTATTTTTTATTTTTGTTAGATCTATTTATCAAAACCTATACAATTTAATCTATCTCAATACATTTGAGGGAATGACAACCACTTTACGCGTTGGGTTGCAAGTATTTGTTGTTTGTGTGCAGGTGTTGTTTACATAGTGTTGCTTGGTTATCCTACAGGATTGATAACCTTGGTATCGTAACTGGGGGAAATACTTACCTTTGTTGTGTTGCATCATCCTCTCCTCTTCGGGGAAATACCAACGTGGATCACAAGTAGCAGTTGCCTCAGGGGAATATGCATCTCCCAATAATAAGAGTTCCCTATTTCTTTTTGTCTGAAGGAAGAGGGAATTGAAAACCTCCAATAATAATTGTCGAAAGCTTTTCAATACAGTTGATACCATTCACTTGGAATTGTTTCTTTAAAAAGTGTAAAATGTGCTCATAGCCATTGATATGAAAAGTGACCTTGATATTGTTGCAATCTATAACAGCCCCTGCATTATTCAAAAAGGGTCTACCAAGGATCATCGACATGTTGTCATCCTCGAGCATATCAAGTATAACAAAATCTGTCAGGATAGTAACATTTGCAATTACAAACGGGCACATACTCACAAATTTTAATAGGTATAACAATAGATTTATCAGTCATTTGCAAAGATATTTCAGTAGGTGTGAGCTTATCCAAATCAACTCTTCTATATAAGAGAAAGGCATAACCCTAACACCGGCTCATAAATCACACATAGCAGTATTAACATAACTTCTTTTAAAGGAGCATGTTATAGCGGGTATTCCCGGATATCCTAGTTTCTTAGGTACTCCACCCTTAAAAGAATAATTTGCAAGCATGGTGGAAATTTCAGCTTCAGGTATCTTTCTTTTATTAGTGACAATATCTTTCATATACTTGGCATATGGGGCCATCTTTAAAATATCAGTCAAATGAGTACGCAAAAAGACCGGCCTAAGAAACAAAAGCATTCAAATTCTTCCTCACATTTAATTCTAGGTGTTTTAGTTGGAAATGGCATAGATTATTTAACACATGGCTCTCTTTACTTACCATGTTTCCTAGCAATGAAATCAAATTTATCATATGTTTTATTCTTAGGGGGAGGGTTATCAAGATCAACAACAGGTTCTATTTCTACATCATCATCTGGTTGACCATCAACATGAACATCATTATCATTATCATTATCATTATCATTATCACTAGGTGTATGTTCATTACTAGATTGTGTCCCAACATCAGAAATAGAAACATCATTACTATTCTCAGAA
This sequence comes from Triticum aestivum, assembly GCF_018294505.1. Taxonomy (NCBI): domain Eukaryota; kingdom Viridiplantae; phylum Streptophyta; class Magnoliopsida; order Poales; family Poaceae; genus Triticum; species Triticum aestivum. The sequence continues at coordinate 362,985,911 of NC_057810.1, forward strand.
GGTTTTTCTACCCAGGCTCACTAAAAGCATGCAAAGTTCTATCATTTCCCTTTTTCTTTTTCTTCTTAGATGAATTAGGCACATCATTATTAATTCTCTGAGAATCTTGCTCAATTATTTTAGGATGACTTTCAGGATACATAGGCTCTTGAGTCATTCTACCTCCTCTAGTCATTACTCTAAGAACATGATCATTCATATTAATATTCATCTCATTAAGCAAATCATTTCGTGACTTAGTAACTCATTCTAACTGAGTTTTAACCATGGAAGCATGTTTTCCTAGGCCTTTCACGTCATTAGCAATTCTAAACATCAAGGCACTCAAACGATCATCATGAAAGCATTGTGTTTCAATTGTTTCTTAACATACACATTGAAGTGTTCTTGCTTAACAATGTATTTATCAAATTCATCCAAGCATTGACTTGTATTTTTATTATAAGGAATATCACCTTCATGAAATATTATAAGAGTACCTCTACTACCTGTGTCGGGGTATCGAGACCATGTATTTCTTCAATAGGTGGTAAATTCTTAACATCTTCAGCCTTAATACCTTTCTCTTTCGTAGATTTCTTTGACTCTTACATATCTTTAGGACTGAGGAATAGAATACCTCTCTTCTTCAGAGTTGGTTTAGGTAGTGGTTCAGGAAGTGTCCAATTGTTATCATTTCTCAATATATTACTCAATAGTTCTTCGGCCTACTCAATAGTTCTTCCGCTAAAAACACAACCAGCACAACTATCTAGGTAGTCCCTAGAAGCATCGATTAGTCAATTATAAAACATATCGAGTATTTAATTTTTCTTAAGAGATTGAGTAGGCAAAGCATTAAGTAATTGGAGAAGCCTCCCCCAAGCTTGAGGGACATTCTCATCTTCAATTTGCACAAAGTTAAATATTTCCTGTAAGGCGGCCTTTTTTATGAGCAGGAAAATATTTTTTAGAGAAGTAATATATCATATCCTAGGGACTACACACAACCAGGAGGAAGAGTATTAAACCATTTCTTAGCATCACCCTTTAACGAGAAAGGAAACAACTTAAGTATATAGTAATAGCGATTTTTCCTCATGATCATATAAAGCGGCTATATCACTTAATTTAGTACCACTACAAAAAAAATACACTTCCGTGATGATACGTGTTTGTCACAGTGGGTCACGTTTTTTGTCATGCATGTACATCCATGACAAATTTATGACAGAATCAAGATAGTCATACCTATGCTGTCGTAGAAGTGTTCGATGACATTACCAAAATTATCATCATGAAAGTGTCCACTTCCATGACGATAAATCGCGCATCACAGAACTGCTTTCATCAAGGGTGACCGACACGTGGCATCCACCGTAACGGAACGCCGTTAAGCTATCGGGTCGGGTTTTGGATCCGAAAACCCGTTAACAGCCCCAACCAATGGGGATTTTCCACGTGTAAAATCATCATTGGCTGGAGGAAACACGTGTCGGCTCACCATTGGGACAGATGTCATCCACTCATTGGACGGAAGGCGCCTATGATACGTCGACATGTGGCACGGCCCAACAGAGGACCATTCCTGTGAAAAGGCCGGCCCGTTTGACTTGGTCAAAAGGTGGCGGGCCGGCCCATGGAAAGCCTATTAACGGCATGTTCGCATATAGCCCATTTACAGCCCGCTAACCCAAGGCCCGTTACGCCCTATTCGAATTAGGCCCAGTAGCATCATCTGGGCCATCCAATATGATTCCAGCCCGTTTTCACTTCTGGCCCATGTATGGCCCATGACGTCTTTCGGCCCATATGAGGCCCTATGTAACTCTTGGCCTATTAACGGCCCGTGGTGAAACTGGCCCGCAATGAACGGTGTATCACTTTACACCCACTAACGGCCCATGGTGAAACTGGCCCGTAATGAAAAGTATATCACTTTATACCCATTAAGGGCCCGTTATTCAGTTGGGGCGTTTCCAGCAAATGTTATCTTTCAGCCTTCTCAGATCCCATTTATTCTTGGGCTCATTTCTAGCATTCGTTTACTTACGGCCCGTTACTGTCATTTTGTGCTTGTGGGCCAAATTCAGCCCGTGGTTACATCGGCCCGTTTGTGGTCCGTTAATACGCTGGGCCGTTTTCATAGCATCATCAAATACAGCCTATTAACGATGGCCTGTTATGGTCATACGGCCCGTATAAGGTCCATTGATGATACGGCCCGTAGAAGGCCCATTTTCTACGGCCCGTAGAAGGCCCATTGTCTCTACGGCCTGTAGAAGGCCTATTGTTTCTACGGCCCATAGAAGGCCCATTGTTTCTACGGCCCATGGTTATTGTGGCCTAGTTTTAAAAAGAACTGCACTGACTACAAGCAAACAAATAAACAAGACAACAAGGAAATGAATAACCAAGCAACTTATGCTAGGCTATCACGGCTGTTACACATATTACATCCACTGGGCATCAAAGTTCGCCAACAATGCAAATATAGGGAACAAAGCAGCATATCATATACACTGGTTGTCAAAGTTGGCGACCAGCGCAAATAAACGCCGTAGCAAAACAAATCCAGAACTGAAACCACTTCAGAAGATCTCAAGAAACAATATCCTGGGTACCCATAATGCTGGCAAGATGCTTAGCAAGCTTATTAAGTTTCTCTTGTTTGGCGCTTAAATCCTCCAGTGCTTGCTGTTGCACCAGAAAATATGCATCTGAATTCTGCAGGGACTTCCTCAATCCTTCAGCTTCCTGTCGCAGCACATCTGATCGATGTCTTTCAACTTGAAGTTGAGACTCAAGAAGACGAACTGATTCAGGCAGCGAGTTCGAAGAGCTTGTGCCAGCAGTAGTGGCCAGTAACTCGAACACTACATCAAGACAGGACTTTTGGGTTCCCTCACTGTCGTCAAGATAGTTTTTATCAGCTTTCTTGGAGACTAACAGGGATGTCTCACTATCTTGAACCTTATCTGCATTACTTCCTTTACCATTGGATAACGCGGTACTGTTCTCCAATATTTTGTCCGCATTCTAAAAGAGAAACAAGCAGACACATCACATGTTTACCATGTTGTATATGAAACTCATTTTGGTAAATGAGTTCAGTAGTAAAGTGGACAGGATAACAGCATGAAACAAACATATATCTATGTGCCATGGTCACTTTATGGTCTATATCATTCTAGTTTTTGCTGCTAAATCAAGATAGAGACACAGTTCAAATAATATTTGTTCAAGACAAAGCAGAATAGACAGAATATAAGTGTGGGTAACTATAGAGCAATAACAACACTTGTAATGTGCATGACATAAGAACATAACTGTTTATTCAATTGAAACTGAAATCAACATAGAGCAGGTTACAACAGCAAACCAGTTAAAGAAACAGGTTTAAAACATACCTGTTACGCCATTGGAGTTTCAATTCCATCCTTCAAATTTGAAAATAGTTGGTATGAGTAAATACAGTAATGCAAGAGCAAAGGAGTATTAACCATAGCTACAGAACCTGACCTGAGAGCAAATCTTCTTCTCCTTTAAGTGTTGAGTTGGGATTCGGAGTGGTGGTCCTCGTGCTTTGGCAACTGCAGTTCCCTTACTAACCGCTCGTGTTTGGGTGCTCTGTGGTGGAGACGGTGCTGTGTCAACTGGAACTGGGTTACTATCTGCCGGGGTTGGCGTTAAAAGGGGTGTAGCTGGTTCTCTGTCCAACTGGGTAGGGGTACAATCTGCAAGAGTCTGGGTTATGTGTGGTGGATCTGGTCCTTGGGCAAGTACAACCGTGGTTCTATCTGCATCAACTGGTAGCACTATATTTTCTGAAGACCGTGTTGTTACTCCCTTAGATACTGCCATCACGCTCTCCAATTCAAATGGCTAATAAACAAGAAAAGTAATTGAAAGTATAGACATTGTATGATAGACAGGTGCAATGGATAGTGGGGAATAAAAGAGGGCATGAAATTATTCATATTTATGTTGTCTAACCAAACAGGATAGCATGACACAATTTCACATATATGATGGCTAACTAAACAGGATAGCATGACACAATTTCACATTATGATGGCTAACTAAAAAAGATGGAAAGACATAGTTCAAAATATGAGACTATGTAAATAGGATGACATGACATAACTATATAATGTGTTTATTAAATAGGTTGGCATGCCATAATTCTAAATATGATGACTGTAAACACTAAACAGGATGAGATGATATAACTATATGATGTCTTTATTAAAGGGGTTGCCATGCCATAATTCAGATAGATGATGTGTATGTGCTATGTAAACATGATGGCATGATATAATTCAAATATATGATTTATATAGTAAGCAAGTAAGCAGATGGAAATCTATATATGATGTAAAAACTAAGCAATGCAAGACAACATGCATGACATGGGTAATATAACCCTGCCAAGTTTGAGCATAGACCTCAGGGGGGAAATAGGATTGGTCATCAGTCTCTGAATCCTCCTCTGAGGAGCTCTCTGTAGCCAGCAAGATGTCTGCTTCAGCAGGTAGCATTGTCTGCTCTGAATACCTTGTTTTCACTCCAGATACTTCCATCACCGCTTCAAATGGCTGATGCATAGGAAGAGTAGTTGAATATACAAACGTTCTCGACAAATGGAACACGTAATACAAAAAAATAATAGCATGATATAATTCACATACATGATGATTGGCTAAACAGCATGGCATTGCATAATTCACATATATAATGCCTTTGCAACAAGATAGCATTGTATAATTCACATATATAATGTCTTGCAACAAGATGGCAATGCATAATTCACATATATGGTAATTAGACACTGAACATGTGGCATTCACACAAAGCATGTCTAAACTAATCAAATGGCATAGCAATGCGAGACACCATACACACGATATGAGCAACATAGCCCTGCCAAGTTAGAGCATACACCTCGGGGGGGGGGAATAGGACTAGTCATCTGTCTCTGAATCCTCCTCTAAGGAGCTATTCGTAACCAGCGAGATATGCGCTTCGTCAGATAGCATAGTCTGCTCAGAAGACCTTGTTTTCACTCCAGAATTTGCCATCACCGTGTCAAATGGCTGATGCACACGAAGAGCAGTTGAATGTACTAACATTGTTGAGGAATGTAATATGTGCCGAAAAAAAGATGGCCTGATATAATTTACATATAAGATGACTGGCTAAGCAGGACGGCATTGCAAAATTCACATATATGATGCCTGGCTAAACAAGGTGGCGTTGCATAATTTACATAAACGATGAATAAACTAAACAGATGGCATTCGCACAAAGGATGTCTAAACTAAGCAGATGACATATTTGATGTATAAAGTAAGCAATGCAAGACACCATATGCATGATATAACCAACATCAGCATGCCAAGTTAGAGCGAAGACCTCAGGGGGTAAATAGGAGTTATCTTCTCCTTCTGAATCCCCCTCAGAACAGATATCTTCCTCTCGATTACAATCCGAAATGCGTGGAGGGGGGGCTGCCTTTGCACCTACCATGGAGCAATGTCTGCATTAAATTATATTGCCTCGCAAGGCTCGTCTCTTTTGATCTACATGTTCAGTTCCATTGTTTACAATAACTGTCATGCATAGGAATAAAACATAGTGAGATTATGTAATGAGTGCATGCAAAAATCCAGAGTGATGGTAGCAACCTATGGATAGACCCAGAACCAATAATAGCAGGCAGATAATGGCTTCAGTTAATAAATATAGATAATGGCTTCTTTACTGTTTGTTTCCCACCCAACATGAAACTCATAGTAGACACCGGAGATGAACCAGATAGTAGATAGATACTATTGATAGCAGCCCCGATATGTACCCCACAACCATTTAAAAACTCAAGTTTGACCATTAGTTTGGAGCTGACTCAGAGTCTAATCGGTGAACAGGATGATAAAGTAGCATGTAATACTAAGCGATGCATAACGTAAGCAGACACGAAAGAGTGCGACCTCTCTTGCGGACCCGTGTAGTCCTCGAGATCATCTGCTCGGTTGTTGATGGTAATGCAGTTTTCATGGCTGCCAGCAGCGGGGAAGAAGATCTGAGGCGGCGAAAGACAGTCTGGAGGCCGGATCCCTGCTCTGCTAGACCCTTCTATCGTTGGAGCAGCTAAGCTGGGGTGGACGACGGCGCAGCAGGACCGGTACAAACCACGCAAGGTTTTCTTCGATAACTATCTGTAAGAGAAGTAATTCTGTAAGGGCTCGTTTGAATTGGAGGATTCCAACAATGCAGGGATAGGAAATAGACAAGAATAGGATAGGAATGCACGTGCAAAACAGAGAATTTAAAAACACAGGATTTCTGCCAATATGGGTGTTTGATTCACAACAATTGGAAGATCACAGGATGCAAAGAAGCATGGTGAGATTAAGTCAAACCACAAGAAAATGTATGGTTATAATGCTATTATGCTACTATCTCTTAGTCTTGTGCTTCATGAATAGGAATTTGAAAAGGAGGACAAGTGCAAATTAAAATTCCTACGGTTTTTCTTTCAAGGAGACACTAAAGGAACAAATCTGTGTGCTCAGTGGACAATATATATAACATGTAGAGTAAAAAAGAGATGCAACAAGTGTACAACCTCTTTGGCGAAGCCATGTTGATCTCAGCGTGATTGGGTTGGCCGGTGAGGATGCTCCGGCTGACTTTGCTGTCGGAGGAGGGGAAGAAGATCTTAGGCATCTAGAGATGGAGCCCGAGGTACTGCTCCGCTGTGATGGAGGGTTTCGTCGTTGGAGCAGCTCTGGTGAATTGTACGACGCCGAAGCTAAAGCAGGACAAGAGAGACAACGAACAACGTTAACCTGAGTGGAATTCTAATAGCATCGCCAATACATGACGTAAAATACATAACCACAAAGTGCTAGATGTAAAATACATCAGCCGCTCATCTCTGAACTTAACTGTCGAAACTGAACTTAACTGTCAAAACTGAACCTAACTGTCCAAACTAAATTTTGCTGTCGAAACTAAATTTTGCTGTCGAAACTGAATGCACTAGCAAAGTGAGGCTACACGTCGGTCGACTGACTTTTTCATCTCTGGTCAGTCGATTTCGCAGCCATTGGATACGAAATCAAGGGCCTGCAGTTCATCTTCAACCTCCACCCCCCTGAGCCGCCAGCCACCACCGGCCAAACAGCAGCCCCCCGCCGCCCGCGGTTGGCGGTGCGCTGCCTACCCGCCCCGAAAACACTCCCCAGCGCCGGTCCGCCACCACCCCGGCCATCCCTCTAGCCCCCCCCCCCCCCCCCGTGCCGAGCTTTTTCTCTGGCGATCCCCACGCCACCGTCCCGCCACCGCCGGCGACCACCGCCCCCATCCTGAACCCTAAGATAGATAGTGGGGTACCTCTCCGGTGAGCCCCCCTCCCCGCTGCGGCTGGTTCTTCCTTCACCCCGGCGAGCCCACCCATTGGAAATCGACTGACCCAAAATTCGATTCAGTCGACTGAAGTGTAGCCAAATCGGAGCAGCATCGCAAGCAAGAGCAAGAGCGAGAGCAACAGCGCGAGCAAGAGCAATAGCAAGAGCAGACCAGACAGGGGACCGAGAGCAAGAGTAGGGCAGCAGCGCGAGCGAGAGCTAAAGCAGTAGCAACTCCTACTGATGTGGACGTCGCCGCCGAGGGGGCGACACCATGGAGGAAGTGGCCACCGACACCACCGTGGATGGAGCCGCGCCGTGTCGGCTCGAGACCGAGCGCCGGCAGTACCGTGAGATCGAATCAAGAAGAAAATGCGGCGATTAGTGTACAACCTCTTTGGTAACACCAATTAGGACGCAACTTCATCCGAGGAAACAGTGATGATGATGCTCTTCTAGTGGTGCAGGTGAAGACGGTGCTGTGGGAATGGAGGTGGCGCGAAAGACGAGGGGAACGTCGGGGCAGCTCCTTGGAGGTGGAGGACGGGGTGGCTGAACCGGCGGGACGATGAGATCGACGACGGATCCTCATCTGGTACGGTGGATGAGGCACATCAAGGTGTTGTTGTGGACGACGTCGTCGGGGAAGAAGCTCCGGCTGGGTGGCGGACGAAGCAGGGTGTGGGGTTTCGTCGCGGGTTTTCGCGGCCTCGGTGTACGAATGGGTTGGCGGATTGGATGGCAGTGGGGAACATGGCTTAGAGACGCGCTTGTCCGAAATGTGGGGTAAGTTACGAAAGTACCCCCCACCGATTTGAGGCGGTTCTTTCGTTTCAGGGGTACCACGGGCATTTCGCGTGTTGGGATTTCACAGGAGGTGGGAGTTTTCGCGCGCGTTGTTATTTCGGAATAGCAAGGCGCGAGTTGAGATGGAGGGAGTTGTCTGAGCACAACGAGACAAAGATATATCTTAAATATTTTGGGCTAACAAGGTGCGGGTTTAAATTTCTGGACAAGCCTAACGTGCACTACAAATGTCATTCAAAACTATGAATTCATGTTATGTTCAATTAAAATATTTCGCTACGTGTATAATGCATGCAACCTACTACTCAAATGAACGTTTTAGTGCATTCCAAACGTATATACTACCGCTTCAATATGAACTAAATTTGAATAAGATCTACAGTAATGATTGTTGTGAAGTCAAAGCATTTGAATTCATTTCTCTGTTTTAATAAGATCTACAATCACCATTATTGTTAAGTTAAACCATCGTTTGTGTATTATCTTCACAGCACACCACATGATCAGTATCGAGTTACATATGAACTATGTGTACTATATGAACTCGGACTAGATTTTTTGAATCCACTTTATTTTGATTTCAAATCACATTACATTTCTAGCTCTAGCTACATGTTCATAATCTAAACCATGTCTCATATGTATAATGTGTTTATCACATTATGTATGGTGCCCCGCCCCCTACGCCTACAAGTATTTAGATGTGAGTTGCAAACACCACACATTACCACAAATTCAAATAAAATGTGAGAATGTTTGATATATAGTATTGTTTAGATTGCTCGATATTTAGTTGTAAGCTCCAAACGCCGCACATTATCACAAATTCAAATAAAATGTGAGATTGTTTGATGTATAGTATGGTTTAGATTGTTCGGCATTTAGCTGTGAGTTGCAAACGTCATGCATTATCACATTATGGTATAACATGTGCACAACACGTGTATCACCTCTATATTCATGCATGCAATGTTTAAAACACTATGATCTCCTATTCAAATATATGAATCCACTTTCATATCAAATTATGATCTTTGTTAGTCTCTTACACCCACACAGTCCTCTAACCTTTGTAGCTACTAGTAACTTTCTCTCGTGTATGCACACGCCCTCCTCGCCCTCCCCCTCCCTCGGCATTCTATCCACTGGGCACATTCATTTTTTCCTTTAGGTCATTCTCCCAGAGTCTCCACAACTCGTTTCCGACACGCACCGATCGATAAACCTCTCGAGTGATGTCTGCCTACAGCATGCACACACAACTTCAATCTCCTCCTTTATGTGTCCTTGCCTCGTGTCTATCATATGGTCAGACACACATGAAAACTCTCACCCCTCTTTTAATCGATCTCACAACCGCACACTCCTCCCCCTATCCAGCTAGTAGTTGGGCCTCTCGCACCACCTCATAGCTCCATTCTCTCTGTCTATCTGTCTCGCTGGGCCTTATTTTCCTCTAACAAATGGATGTACACTGACCGATCTCTCGCTATACATGTAGCAGGCTAGGTCCTTATAACTCGTTTTTACCCACACATCGATCGATCTACCTCATTAGTTGTGTCTCTCCCTTCCTCCGACAAACAACAATTGATCTACCGATCTATTTAGGTTTGCTTACCAAACACATGGTTCCCCTTCATCATCCATGGATGCGTCCCGATAGATCTATCACGCACAGGCACACACAGAAACACATCCCCACTCTTATTGATAACATTGCAGTTCCACCCTCAGTTTGTCTAGTAGGCCTCTCCCAACATCTCCGAGAAGCAACTACATCACCCATCCAACACTCTACCCCTCTCCCTCCCTCTACCTCCCTCTCTCTCTCCTCTCTCTCTCTCTTTGTCCCATCATATTTCCCGTCCTTCAGTTATGTATGGATGTCGACCGATCTCCCTCATGACATAGCTGGGTCTCTCCTTCTCAACACATATACGAGTCGTTCTACCTCTATAGTTAGGCCTCTGCCTACCCCTCCCCCCACCCCCTCCCCCCCAGACACACCGATACATCAAGCGCTCTAGTCATGTCTCCCTGCCACACACAAACTTGACATGTGCCCTCTAACATTCCGGTAGGCCAGTCGCCCTATATCTTTGACTTGCACACACACACGCAATTTCGATGGCTCTCCTCATCGATCTCGCACCCACCCATACTTGATCCTCTCTTCGACTCTATCGATAGCTATGACCCCTCCCTCTCTTCTCGTGAATTTCCTGACCCTCTATGTATGATATGGATAGGCCTCCATTTCACACACATTGCATGCAAAATTTTGTTTGAGATGTCATCGACACATATTCCCACAAATAATTCATGAAATCAACCCCCCCCCCCACCCCCACCCCCCACCACAAAACAAAAAACACTCATGAACGCGGTTTGTATCTCTCACACACACCCATGTAGGTGGGGGACGTGCACGAAGTGAAGAGGTGCATGCACGGCGCACGTACTCCCGTCTCTTTCCCAACCACACCTGCGCGGGTACACGGTGGATCTCATTTCTGTACGAAAAAGGCAGCCCACGTGGTAATTTGGCACGTGTACTGGTTGTCCACTTGGTGGAGGGAGGATCGTCTACCACGGGTGAACAAACAAATTGTGACTTGATGCATTATGTTAAATTAAAAAAAGAGGCAAACCATGTGGGGCCTACCTTAGAGGCAAGGCTCTATACACTGGAGTACTTTTGATGTGTCCCGTCAACTCGCAGAACAAGGAGAAGCTTGCTTAGTACGCCGTCTCCCCCGTCCACGGGCGCGCTGGCTCGCAGGATGAGGTGAAGCTTGCTCCTCCCTCGCCCATGCACGCGGTGGCTCGCAGGACGAGGAGAAAAATTTACTACTCCCTCCGTTTACTCCTCGTCCCTACTACCTTTGTTATAGAGACTATATCATATTGTTTGGAATATATATGTCCTTAGTAGATTTTAATATGAACTACAAGTACATACTCCAAACACTGATGTATATAGACGTATTTTAGAGTGTACATTCACTCATTTTGCTCCGTATGTAGTAGCACTCTCCCTCGCCCCTCGACCCTCGCCCACGTGGTGGACGTGCAGCAATTCATTCGGTCTCATATAGACAGAATGATATATACTGCACTACCATTATTGCTCGACTTCCCGAAGAGGCGAAGAGCCAATCGCAAGGTTAATATTTTGGAGATGCCAAGCGCAAGGTTAGGCTAGTCATAGTGGGAGTAACTTAGGTAGTAACATAGCGCATTTCAAGAAAATTTTGCTTACGTGGCAAGTAGTTAACGAGAGGTGGTAACATAATATGTTACTGTAACATAGCGCTTCCCGAGACAAGATGAGTCTACAAGTTCATAAATGAAGCCATCCATGATACCACTATTATGTTACTTTGCATTATGAAGGTAGTAACTTAGACTAGTGTCATGCATATGACACTAGTCTAAGTTACTCCCCACTATGACCAGCCTTATAGGAGAACGAGTAGTAGGTGCCGCGTCATTTATAAATATTTTTTTTTCTTCAGTGGCACGTACGCAATATGATAGGTTCATATGGAGAGAAAAGGAAACCGCTCCACTATATACATAGTTAGGACGGGCCAGCCTACACGGTTGCTTGCTGGGGACGCTCTCTTCACACTCTCTCACACAAAACGGCTGTGGCCACATCTCTAACACCACGGTGGATCACGTCCGCTTGGGGAAGGGGTGGATGCTTAGTGTAGATGCGGTGTTCGTCGCCGACGGCGAAAACCCACTGTCGGCATGTCCCGATCAGGGGTCCCAGCCGTTCTCTCTCACAAAGCCGGTGAGGTTGCCTTCGTCCCTTGCTCACTGCCACGATGTGGGTAGTTGCCGCCTCCTGCCGCCCTCCTCAAGGTCGAGCTACGTCCCTCAGGTACAACTCCCTTTAAAGCCGGCTTGCACCACTGCTCCAGCTGCCCACATCACTCCCTGTGGATATTTCTCTACTTCTTTGCCCCGCACATACCTGATACCTCTACTGGCTTCTACGTATTGTATTTGTGATGAGTTTATGTCTCATCAACTAGCCCTAGTAATCTTATTCTAATCACGCTTCTTCAATTTCTTTGCCATAGGGATGCTCATCTCGATTTTGGTGAAACTGCACAAAATGATCCGATGGTCAAAAGGTTGCAAACTTCATTTATTAGGAAGCTCAAACGTTGCCAGCAAATTGAAGCCTGGTCAGGGTTCACGGTTCAAGGGCTAGGGACTGCATGGATCGTTTTTTTCTTTAGCTACCTCTGTTCCAAAATAAGTGTCAACTTTAGTAGTAGTACAACTTTGTACTAAAGTTTGCACAAAGTTGAGACACTTATTTTGGAACAGAGGGAGTACATATTTGCTATGATCTGTCAATCATTGAGATGCAATAGCATGCATGTTAGTCTCCTTTGTATTTGATGAAATGTTGCAACGGGCAACCTTGGACGCAAGATACATGTAACAGGAGCTGGAAGCTTCATAGCATTGTACAAATTTCTCTCGCTGATAAATTACAATACGTACTAGTACTGTACTAGTACTTCCTCCGTTCCTAAATATAAGTCTTTGTAGAGATTTCACCATTAACCACATGCGGATGTATATAGATGCATTTTAAGTGTAGACTCATTCATTTTGTTCCGTATGTAGTTCACCTAGTGGAATCTCTACAAAGACTTATCTACTAGTAATAGCTAGCCCCCACTACTAGGAATTCTCTATCCTCTCCTTGAGCCACATCATCAAAATTGACGTAGCGGTTAGATGAAGTAAATCAGTCATAATAGCTGTCTGATCTAGACATTGAGAGGCTCAGCACTAAGCCACATGCAAGCATGCAGAAATACCGTGGCACATGCATGTGAGTGGGTTTTAAATCATATCAACATGTCTGCATGCAAGCATGCACTGGTAGCATGCATGTAAGTGAGCTTTTAAGTCCCATTAACATGTCAAAAAGAAAAATATAATCCCATTATGCAGTAGGAGTTGGCTGATCTTTTTTCCTTATGTGGGATGATCTAAATGATGGTGGGAGTTTATTTAGTTTGGCTACCACATTTGTCATGCGGTTATAGATTATTTTTTTAGTTCTATGAAATCGATAATTTTGCGCAAAGAGATATACCGCTGTTCCGCGGCAACCAGCGGTAACTCATCTAGTAATATTTAGGAATGGAGGGAGTACTATGTAAAGAGTTAGGTGTCCACAGTGATAGTGTGAGGTGGGCCATGTAATCACTAAGCCTGCGTGTTTTCACTGCTCTTGCACTCCTCCGCTGTAAGAATGGAGAAAATTGTAATCTACTACCTCCTTTCGCCGAAAGCGTGGGACATCCAGCAGTCCTACCACCTTAGTAATAAAGACCAATGAGCCGTCAAATCACATAGACCCAACAGTAAGTTGGACGGACGAAGCAACCATCACTCTTGCGCCAGTGAGAGGTCGCGTCCGCTCTGCCCGGGCATGAATGCGGCACCGGTTCTTTGGAGCGGCGCTGACCGTTTCGGGCAGGAAGCGCGGCGGGCGGTGGAGGGGCTTTGGGTGGGCCAGGCTGGTCAGGAGCGGGCGTGGAAGCTGTCCGCATGTCCCTACTGGACACGCCCGGAAACGAGAGGATGCACCGACTCTCGCGGCTAAAATCATACACTACACACCATATCTCTGTAGGAGTAGATCAATCTGTCGCACTCTCTAACACACACACACACACACACACGCACCTTGGTCGCGTTGCACCTTCTAACGTGACTTATTACACCTAGACAGAGGGAGTAGTAAGTATACGAGATACGGTGGCACACTGACTTAAGTCGAATACAAGTGCCCAAAATTTGTGTGCATGTTATAATAAGGGTTCATTTAAAATAGTACATGAGCGAATAGAGGGATCAATTGGACAGTGTTCCCGAGCAGTAGCGAGATGTGTTAGGTAGTAAGATACACCGCTGACGCTTTTAATTTTTCTTATTAATTTGTTTGTTTCACCCTCTTACTGGTGGGACCCAACATACTACATGGAGAGAGGTAAGGTGACTAAGGCTGCATTATTTCTGCACCACTGTGGATAGTTTTACAACCAAAGCCACATGACACGATTATGATTGAAATCCTAATGACTCCCACACACACACAAAAAAAACACGGCATGCCTGTCACACAAATGCAGGAATGTATAAAAGGTTATTTTCCTCTCGTTGAACATAACGGGAGGGTTGTGTAGCTGGTTAGCCTGTTCGCTCATCAAACATGAGGTCTCGGGTTCGATAACTACACTTGAGCATATTTTTTGCCAGGAGGATTCTTTGACTGGTCAAAATGTTTTCTAGGGTTTGCATGCTTCACACTCTCTCTCTCCAGTATATATATACACGCTGGAGCCTCAGAGCTTGTAGTTGCTCTCTTCACACTCTCTCGCCCTCTCCCGCTGGATCCTCAGCACTTGTAGTTGCTCTCTTCACACTCTCTCGCCCTCTCCAGATCTAAACAAGACTTCATTTTCCTCTCTCTCCCCTCACTGCGGCTCAAAGAGCCGGCAGGATCCGTCCGCCGGGAAGGGAAGGAGGCTTAACGCTGTCGCCGTCGGCGAGGGAGGGAATCCATTACCGGCGTTGTTGTTCACTTTCCACCCAGCGGCGGCGTGGGAGGGCCTCCGACCCTTCTTCTTTGCCGCCGTCCCGTCGCCCAGGGAACCACGCCCCAAGAACCTTAAGGTATATTTTACTTACTCCACATGCATTGCTCTAGCTGCATGTATACCATGAATCTAGGACGTGGTTCAAAGAGGAAAGGAGTGGGGGAAAGTAGTGGGAAAAGTTGTATATAGCATGACTCTAGGACGTGGTTCAAAGAGGAAACGAAGGGGGAAAGTTGTATAGCATGAATCTAGGACGTGGTTCAAAGAGGAAAGGAATGGGGGAAAGTAGTGGGGAAAGTTGTATCGCATAAATCTAGGACGTGGTTCAAAGAGGAAAGGAAGGGGCGAAAGTACTAGTTCAAAAAGGAAAGGAAGGGACAAGGCTGTAGAGTTTGAGCAGGACTAGATTTGCTGCGCTCACATAGGGAAAGGTGTCTAAAGATAACAAAACTAGGACCACAGTACATCGGTAGATACACATGGTTCTTGGTTATTTGTTCTTTGTTGCAACAGACTGTGTATGACCACAGTACATCGGTAGATACACATGGTGCTGGTGCGTCCACTATCCCGTGCAACTCATTAGCTGTTGTTAATCTATGGCCCTGTTTGGTTAAAAACTCCCTAGTCCCTACCTGCTTGTTCCATGGACTAAACATGGACTACAGATTATTAAATGACATGATAGAAGACAATGTTACCCCTAGTAATGAACTAATAGAAACAAGGTGCGATCCATGGCAGGGGAAACTATTGGAAAAAGTCCCAAAAAGACTCCCTCGGGGTCTTCTTTCTTTAGTCCCAAATGCCCACTTTTAGTCCCGAAAAGTCCCTCCTGTTTGGTTTAGATGTGACTGACACAGAGTTTTTTTAGTCCCTAGACCAAAATGTCCCTGTAAACAAACACCCTCTAATAATGCCGCTGGAAAATTGATGCAATGCCACAGTTAAAAGCAAATTACATGTTTAATGAATTTTTTGTTAATATAATCTCTATGTTAATATTAATCAATGCCACCGTTTGAGAAATGCTACTGTCTTGCTTTCTTTCCCATTTTGATAAGGTAGATGCTTCTTTTTGTTGGCTTCTGTGTCATCCACCGTTATTGACCACTAATTGTTTCCTTTGCACCTCTGTGTAAACAGGGTTATCTACTTCACCTCGTTGCCATTGTGACCTTTTGTTGCACTGCACAAAACACTTTTGTTTTAAGAGTGTTTTGTGCAGTTCAACCAAAATGTCACACCGACAACGTTGCTTGATTGCTTGATCTTAGTGGAACTGCACAAGAGGAGATCTTACTTCCTATCCGTTAAGGCAAATTTGGTTCAGATCTTCTTCTTGTGAGTTGTTTGAATTCCGCATCATGGGAGGTCAGTACTAGCCTTCTTTCACATGATTCTGCAGTGTGCTTTCCTATGTTGTGCTACTTGTATGATAATGTTGCTTGATTTTAGTGAACTGCACAAATGGAGACAAGACTTCCAATCTGTATGTGCACCGTAATATCCCATTGAGGTAAGATAAGGATATTTCACAACTGTTGGCCTGTATTTTGCCACTTTCATCAGAAAATTAAGTTTAGTACTATACTTGTGCTCCCTAATTGACATGCCAAATCTTAAATTGAAGGCGAAGCTTGTCTGTTATTGAACCAAGTGATGACGGGGAAGAACAAGCGGAAGAAAAACAAAAATCAAGTCCCGGTGCTGTAATGAAGGACTGGAACTATGATGACACAAGTAATGATATAGTTTTGCATCTTAATTTATTGCTATGGCTGGAACGAGCAATTGTTTTGCCACTGATTTGATGCCATACGTAATTATCTCTACTTGTGCAAATAGGGATCTTCTTTGAAGATACCATATATTTCAGTGGAACTGCACAAGAAGATGTTGGAAACATTAAACTAATCGAGGAGTATATAGTAAGCATGGCCACCCCCGTAGATAGCAATAGATGGTTCCTGAGAAGTGCTTCATCTGTATGCTCTACACAATCAGCCTCCTGACAAAGGTTGGTACTCGCCCACTGATTTCATCCATATGATTCAGCTTTGTCATCTCTATTGGTGTTGTGCTACTGTTTAGATACTGTCATGAAAAAGTGGTATTGTCCCTGGGAAGTGCTTCATCTGTGCTGTTTTAAATATTTCCTTTCCTTTTTTTTCGAGCAAATATGGATGCTAGCATTTAGTAGTCCTCTTGTCTTTGCACAACAGGATCATCTTCCTCTGAAGAAGAATATGGAGTACGTGAAGTGACTAGTTCCGATTATGCCAGGATGAAGAGGCACTGTTTATCTTCTCATCAGAAGGAGCAGTTGAAGGATGGTTACATTACTCCCCACAAGACCAAACTAACTTCAGCTCAGAAGGACTGACAAATCTCCATTTTTTTGCTGTGATGCGCGAGTACAATGTTGTTCTAGGATTCTTTCTGGTGAGTTCCATTTTTCTAAAAGTGTGCTCTACATGGACCATGTATGTGCCTGTTGAAACTGTCAATTCATAGTACAGTTTGCTTTATACTAATCACTTTTTTGTATTTGTGCAAACAGGGGTGCTCATCTTGATTTCAACGGAACTGCACAAAATGTTCATGAATACATCGAATCATTCATTTCCACCACAAGAAAGGAGGTTCCCGTAAGTTCAAGGCGTGGCAACATATAAGGGCGAAATCATACAAGCTACGCGTGAATTTGGTTGATTTTGGTGGAACTGCACAAAAAGAACAGCTGGTTTATTTAGCACGAGTTGCCATGTCAATGTCCGAACTGATGGCAAACCCTGCCCATTCCACAATCGTAGGAATTTGATATTTTGGAATGGGACAACCTTGTCAAATTTTGCTCATTGATTTTAGCAAGATATGCGTTTGATATTTTCGAATGGGACGCCCTTTGCTGTCAGCAGCGGCGATCAATTTTTTCTTTATTCTTTAGTTGTGAAGTAAATATTGCCTCTGACATGTGAGTCGCTGAGATGCATAATCATCGATTGTTTTGAATGTTCTCTATGAATTGCCAAGCCTGTGTGTTTGATTGCAATGTACAGAAACACTAAAAAGCTGCTCAAACTCTTTGTACTCTTTCTGTTCCTTTTTACTTCGCACATTGTGAAAGTGCGTACTTTTTTGTATAAGTGTTTGACGGATTTTTGTACGCCCTAAGCCTAGATTTTTTTGTATGAGCTAGGATGGACCGGCCTACAAATAAATATGAGCGCATATGTGAAAATATATATAACTTTGATTTATGAAAGTGCTACCCCATGACGTGTGGGTCCCACGCGCCAATAAATTCAAAAAATGGAATATATTAAATATTATACTCCATTTGTAGAGTTCATCATGTAGATTACAATGGTGCAAATAGTTTGATGGTTTGCACTTTGGTTTAAGAAAAAGAATCATCTGAAGAGGGTTATTTGCATGTACAAAGCTAGCGCGTATTTTGTAATTGACATGGACCACGTCAAATTCTAGTAATTACACCTAATGGTTGCTCACGTGAGCCCATGCCATGCAAATAACATATTCTATTGAAGGAAAGCATGTACACATAATCTTATGTCCCAAACCGTCAAGGAGCCAAAGCAGTTCTGATAGAGGCGGAGGTGTCCCGTCTTTCGATGAGATGATGGATTTCACTTTTGTGGAAGTCGACTTTAATGATCCGACTACGAACGTGCGAGGACGTCGCGCCTTAGCAATCGCTAAACCAACTCCGAGAGGTTATTGACCACGCCGGAGCGCGATCAACCTGACCACGAGGGTCTGTTTCCTGTGAGCAAACGAAGAACAAGCAAGAAACTGAGATTGCAATCTGGATATTGCGAATATAAGATGAAAGCTTTATTGATCAAGGTGGGGTTCTGTGACGCCTTTGTCTAGTCGTTGAACACAAACGAAGTACGCGAAGTTGCAGCTATGGTGAACTTTAATCTAAACAAAACCCAAAGTCTAAACGGTGCCCTAAGGGCTGTATATATGGAGGAAGAGGGGGGAATTTCGTGGCCCTTGGTGGAGGGGTCCGAAATCAACCCTATCTCTTGTTTCCCCACACATACGGACTCTAAAAATATCCTATACTAATGTATTTCGAAATTATAAGGGCCTGGCCCAATAATAAGGTGACGCAACACCTAGAATAGCCTCGGGACGAAATTTATGAAGTGACATCTTGTATATTTCGTCCAAGGCTTCATGCACCCATTATGGTGGCTTCAAAGTCCTGAAATCATCACTTGTAACTCCGTTCTTGTTCCCCTTGCACATGGCATCATCTCCATGCTTGTTCTTGCTCCAATGTTCATCCTTCTCCAAGCTAGGCCCTTCATTTGTAAGCAAAACAAATGTATCCAATTTAGGCAGCATCATATTCTCATGAACATTAGAATCATTACCAAGAAACGAAAGTACCTGGTAATTTAGTTGGCGTGCGCGAGCTCTAGTAATTGGTCCAGTATGTATAGCAGCAGGGGCTGTGGGTGTAACAATGGTATTGATGTCCTCATCGTCCTCCCCTTCTTGAAATGAAGTCGTCCTCGACGGAAGCTCATCTTCCTCACCCAAATAAGGCTTCAAATCTGCAATGTTAAAAGTGGGACTAACCCCAAAATCTGCAGGCAGCTCAAGTTTGTATGCATTATCATTTATTTTCTCTAACACCTTAAAGGGGCCATCAACACGTGGCATTAGCTTTGATTTGCGCAAATCAGGAAATCTATCTTTACGCAAATGTAACCAAACAAGATCTCCAGGTGCAAACACAACATGTTTTCTACCCTTATCTCCAGCAAGTTTATATTTAGCATTCATACACTCAATGTTTTCCTTAGTTAACTCATGCATTTTTAAAACCATTTCAGCACGTTGTTTAGCATCAAAATTAACCTTCTCCGAAGATGGAAGAGGCAACAAATCAATAGGTGCACGAGGTAGGAAACCATACACAACTTCAAAAGGGCACATCTTAGTAGTAGAATGCAATGAACCATTATAAGCAAATTCAATATGAGGCAAGCATTCCTCCCACATTTTCTTATTACTCTTCAAAACAGCCCTAAGCATAGTAGACAATGTTCTATTGACTACTTCAGTTTGGCCATCAGTTTGGGGGTGACAAGTAGTACTAAAAAGCAGTTTAGTCCCCAACTTAGCCCATAAACATCTCCAAAAGTGGCTAAGAAATTTAGTATCACGATCTGAAACAATAGTATTTGGCACACCATGCAAGCGAATAATTTCACGAAAGAACAAATTAGCAACATTAACAACATCATCGCTTTTATGACATGGTATAAAGTGTGCCATTTTCGAGAATCTATCCACGACAACAAATATGCTATCCCTCCCCTTCTTTGTTCGAGGTAAACCTAAAACAAAGTCCATAGATATATCCTCCCAAGGAACGCTAGGTACATGCAAAGGCATATATAAACCATGAGGATTGAGTCGTGACTTAGCTTTTTGACATGTAGTGCAGCGAGCAATAAAACGCTCAACATCCCGTCTCATCTTTGGCCAAAAGAAATGTGTAGCAAGTACGTCCTCCATCTTCTTCACGCCAAAGTGTCCCATTAATCCTCCTCCATGCGCCTCCTGCAACAATAAAAGACGAACGGAGCTAGCTGGAATGCATAGCTTGTTAGCACGAAAAACAAATCCATCGTTAACGACAAACTTGTTCCACATTCTTCCTTCTTTACAATTCTGCATTACATCTTTAAAATCAGCAGCATGCACATATTGATCTTTGATGGTCTCCAAACCAAATATTTTGAAGTCAAGTTGTGAAAGCATAGTATAGCGACGAGACAATGCATCAACAATAACATTTTCTTTTCCCTTCTTGTGTTTAATGACATAAGGGAAAGTCTCAATGAATTCAACCCATTTAGCATGTCTACGATTCAGCTTAGCTTGACTTTTAATATGTTTCAAAGATTCATGATCAGAATGTATAACAAATTCTTTGGGCCATAAATAATGTTGCCATGTTTCTATAGTCCGAACAAGAGCATATAATTCTTTATCATAAGTAGAATAATTCAGACTAGGCCCACTCAATTTTTCAGAAAAGTATGCAACAGGTTTGCCATCTTGTAATAACACACCTCCAAATCCAATTCCACTAGCATCACATTCAAGCTCAAAAGTCTTATTAAAATCAGGAAGTTGGAGTAAAGGAGCATGTGTCAACTTTTCTTTCAATACCGTGAAGGCTTCTTCCTGTGCGGTACCCCAAAGAAAAGGCACATCTTTCTTTGTAAGCTCATTGAGAGGTGCAGCAATGGTGCTGAAATCTCTCACAAAATGCCTATAGAATCCAGCGAGGCCAAGAAAACTCCTCACTTGTGTGACCGTTTTGGGCTGCGGCCAACTCTCAATAGCTTCAATCTTGGCTTTATCAACTTCAATTCCTGTGGAGTAACAACATAGCCAAGAAAAGATACTCGGTCGGTGCAAAAGGTGCACTTCCCAAGGTTACCAAACAAACGTGCATCACGTAGAGCAATAAAAACAGCACGTAAATGTTCCAAATGTTGTTCCAAAGATCTGCTATAAATCAATATGTCATCAAAGTAAACTACCACAAATCGTCCAATGAAAGCACGTAAAACTTCGTTCATTGATCTCATGAAAGTACTAGGTGCATTAGTTAACCCAAAAGGCATGACTAACCACTCATATAATCCAAACTTAGTTTTAAATGTTGTTTTCCATTCATCTCCCAATTTCATACAAATTTGATGGTATCCACTATGCAAATCAACTTTGGAGAATATTGTAGAGCCACTCAATTCATCAAGCATATCATCTAGCCTAGGAATAGGATGACGATAATGAATAGTAATATTATTAATGCCTCTACAATCAACAGACATACGTGATGTACCATCCTTTTTCGGCACTAGAATAATAGGAACAGCACAAGGACTAAGGGATTCGCGTATATAACCTTTGTCGAGAAGCTCTTGTACTTGACGCATAATCTCCTTCGTCTCCTCTGGATTGGTACGGTATGGTGCACGGTTTGGCAGTGAAGCACCGGGAATTAAGTCAATCTGATGCTCAATCCCTCGAATAGGTGGTAATCCCGGTGGCACGTCTTGTGGAAAGACGTCAGCGAACTCCTGCAAAATGTTAGTGACAGCAGGAGGCAAAGAGGAAGGCACGTCCTCGAATGAAAATAATGCCTCTTTGCACACAAAAGCATAGCAAACAGATTTGCTGAAATCTAGCTCATCAATATCAGATTTGGTGGCAAATAAACATGCACTTTTCAATTTAATTTCAGAAGCAACACTAGATGGTTTATTATTAGGCTTCATTTGTTGCTCAAATTCTTTTGCCACAATCTGATTTTCACTCTTATTCTTCTCCTGTTTTGCTTTATTAGCTCTAGTAATATCATCTTTCAAAATGGAATCAGGAGTCATAGGAAGCAAAGTAATATTTTTATCCTTATGAACAAGAGTATAGTGATTGTTTCTACCATGGTGTACAGAATTTTTATCAAATTGCCATGGTCTACCAAGTAATAAGGAACATGCTTGCATAGGTACCACATCACAATCAACATAATCAGCATATGTAGAGATACTAAAATGCACACGAACAGTACGTGTTACCTTAACCTTGCCGCTATTGTTGAACCATTGGATGTAGTAATGATGTGGATGTGGTCTTGTGGTGAGAGAAAGCTTCTCCACCATCTCCAGGCTAGCCAAGTTATTGCAGCTCCCTCTGTCTATTATGACGCGCACAGAACGTTCCTTCACAACTCCCTTGGTATGGAACAAATTGTGCCTCTGATTTTGCTCAGCTTGTGTGACCTGCACACTCAAAACACGTTGAGAAACTAAACATTCATACCTGTCAGCGTCTTCAGGAGCCATGTATTGCGTCTCATGATCAGAATCATCTCCACCATGTTCTTCACGTGTAATAAGAGCCAAAGTCTCCTCCTCATAGTCACTAGCAGACTCATATCCACCACCCTCGGTAGCAATCATCACACGCGGAGATTTGCATTCTCTCGCATAATGACCTCCTCGCTTACAACGACGACAAATAATATCACTTGTGTGCCCTGTTGATGCCATGGAAGAAGAAGAACTCTGTGCAGGCCCGGCAGGTGCGATCTTGGCAGATAATGATGGTTGTGCCTGTTTTCTTGTATCACGGCTGGAGGAGGCACCTAATTGAGGTGCTGGTGCAGTTGAAGTAGAAGATGCACACGGTGTCCATGATGAAGGTCGGCCTGCAGAAAAGTTAGTTCGCGCCAATGCTTGTCGATCCTGCACTTCACGTTCAGCTTTACAAGCAAGATGGAATAAACGAGTGATATTAGTATACTCCTTATAGTCTAGAATGGTCTGAATCTCTATATTTAATCCACCCAGAAAACGTGCAAGCATAGCTTCATTCTCCTCAACAATACCACATCGAATCATGCCAGTTTGTAATTCCTGATAATATTCTTCTACAGAATTTTTCCCTTGTCTTAAACGCTGCAATTTTTGAAGCAATTCACGTTGATAATATGGTGGAACCCAACGCGTACGCATAGCAGTTTTCAAAGCAGCCCAAGTAGTTGGAATAGGATATAATCTACAATGTTCAGACCACCAGACACATGCAAAACTAGTGAAAGCACAAACAGCAGCAGCAACCCGTCTCTCCTCGAGATATTGTAAACATGTAAAACGTCGTTCAGTTTCTAACTCCCAAGTAAGATATATATCAGGAACATATCTACCCTCAAATGGTGGAATATTCAATTTCAGTTTAGGAATATGGACATCATCTCGTACCTGAGGTGGTGGTGCAGGCCTACCATTATGAATATATACCTGAGGTCGACCTACTGGTGGTGGTGCTGGTGGCTGCACGTAGTTCGGATTTTGATCAACCTCATCCTCATAATCGCCCGCATACTCATCATCCTCCTGGGTACCAGCAGCAGCAGTAGCACGAGCCAAAGAAGCATCAACAACAGGAACAACAGCACCAGAAGTTTGGCCATCCTCAATAGGAACACGCTTCGCTCGTCCATACTGATTCGGAAGGAGGCGTTGTTCTTGTTGTTGTTGCAGAGGTGCGGTAGGTGCAGCCGGCGGTGGTGGTGGAAAACGCGCGAGCAATTCATTAAACTTGCTATCAAGATTTGTTTCGAACGTCTTCTCAATGCCATCTATCTTCTCCATGGCCTCGTCAAATCTGTTGAGCACATCTTGCACCTGTCCACTCATCATTTGCTGAAATTTATCATGTAGCTGTTTGTTCGTCAGGTTCTCCCAATCAGTCTCATCGGCTTGTGATCCTACCATGGTTAGCAGCAAATAGAAACACACAAGAATATGATCCTACAGACTACTAAGAAGTGGTGGTGGTGTATCACAAACCCGTCAAGCAAATCTCAATTCTTACCAGTTCTTACCCAGAAGCAGGTGGTGATCGGCAACCATTGTAGTCAAAACTCTCAAAGCTTGGATAGAGCGATTACCAGGGAGAGTCAAACGCACGACGTAGATGTATGTGGAGCTGGGAAGGCTTATAATATGGTAGCAAAAAAAGGATCAGCAATAATCAATTCAGAGATGCAAAGTTGAATAAACGCTCAACGACGATACTGTGCTGGTCCTAGGCTAGACTGTACTAGAGACGTGAGCCTAGAACACTAACAAAATCACAGCGCTGCACGTAAACAAGGGAAAAGCACACTCTGGATTTTTTTTCGCTCTTTTTTTTTGCGTTGCTTTTTTTTTGCGCTGCATTTTTTTTTGCGAAAAATCACTATAATGGCGAGTGTCTCAAAACTCTTCCCAGGTCAAACTGACAGGATGGGCACGAAATTTTTTTGACCAATTTTTTTTTCGACTGCCCGGACCCAAAAACTGGAAAAGGGTCAAAAAAACTTTCTATAACGGCGACTGCCTCAATACGCTTAGAAACACCTAAAAATAGGATAGCCAGAAAATTTTTCGACAAGTGCGTTTTCGAAAAAATTTGGGCCTAAACGGAGGGTGGCTTCCGGACTCTTTTTTTTCCGAAACCTACTCCGGCAAGGAAACACGAATCGGAATCTAGATGGATCTCGAAAACAAACCTAATATGACAAGAACTCGGATTGGTGGTGGATATATGGTGGTAGATGGCAGCGGTGGTGGTATATGACAGCGGTGGTCGTATATGGATACAGATTCGACGCGGTGGCGGATAAGCGGTGGTGGTAGATGGCAGGGGCGATGATGATGGTGCGGCGGCAGCGTGACAACTTATGACCAGAACTCGAAACTCTAAAAGACTAGACTCTAAGACCAGCAACTAGACACGACGATGCAACCACAAATTCAACAAAGAAAAACCCTAAAAAGATTATGCAATGGCTCAGACTGGTTCGGATATGATGAACTAACCCTAATTTTTTTGTGGCTTTTTCATGGACTATAGGTATGAAGAAAAGACTCGATCTAAACTACGAAAAACTCTAAAATCTCACCGAGCAACCTGGAAATCTGATACCACTTGATAGAGGCGGAGGTGTCCCATCTTTCGATGAGATGATGGATTTCGCTTTGGTGGAAGTCGACTTTGACGATCCGACTACGAACGTGCGAGGACGTCGCGCCTTAGCAATCGCTAAACCAACTCCGAGAGGTTATTGACCACGCCGGAGCACGATTAACCTGACCACGAGGGTCTGTTTCCTGCGACCAAACAAAGAACAAGCAAGAAACTGAGATTGCAATCTGGATATTGCGAATATAAGATGAAAGCTTTATTGATCAAGGTGGGGTTCTGTGACGCCTTTGTCTGGTCGTTGAACACAAACGAAGTACGCGAAGTTGCAGCTATGGCGAACATTAATCTAAACAAAACCCAAAGTCTAAACGGTGCCCTAAGACTGTATATATGGAGGAAGAGGGGGGAATTTCATGGCCCTTGGTGGAGGGGTCCGAAATCAACCCTATCTCTTGTTTCCCCACACATACGGACTCTAAAAATAGCCTATACTAATGTATTTCGAAATTACAAGGGCCTGGCCCAATAATAAGGTGACGCAGCACCTAGAATAGCCTCGGGACGAAACTTATGAAGTGACATCTTGTATATTTCATCCAAGGCTTCATGCACCCATTATGGTGGCTTCAAAGTCCTGAAATCATCACTTGTAACTCCGTTCTTGTTCCCCTTGCACATGGCATCATCTCCATGCTTGTTCTTGCTCCAATGTTCATCCTTCCCAAAGCTAGGCCCTTCATTTGTAAGCAAAACAAATGTATCCAATTTAGGCAGCATCATATTCTCATGAACATTAGAATCATTACCAAGAAACAAAAGTACCTGGTAATTTAGTTGGCGTGCGCGAGCTCTAGTAATTGGTCCAGTATATATAGCAGCAGGGGCTGTGGGTGTAACAATGGTATTGATGTCCTCATCAAGTTCGATCCTATTCCTACGGAAGCGAGTCATATATGTATACGCCAAGCCAGCTTGGGATAAAACTGGAGGAAGTTTAAACGGCCACGCGGTTAGGAACCGATGTGATCGAAGCCTCGGCCAGCGCCTATATAAAGTAGGAGGTGAGAAAGGAAGACGCACGTACAAAACGCATCCACGCCGACAGGCTCCACGCACACCAGCCAAAGCTCTCGCCCTCAAGCACGCCGCCAACTCCACGCCCCTTTTTCCCCTTCTCAATCTTCATCGTAAAAGTTTCGTCGACCGTGGACGATGCCGAAGCTTCATCAACATACTGATCTTTGCGAAAACCATTGGCCTTGATGGTAAGTTATAAGATCTGACCGCATCAATGAGATTTGTGTGATGGAAGAAGAATGATGTCTACTTGACTATTCCATAAATCTTTATCATGGCACGACCGCCTCATCAAAGTCGCCCATGTAAAAAATATACAATCATGGCACGACCGCCTTATCAAAGTCGCCCATGTAAAAATATACAACCATGGCACGACCGCCTCATCAAAGTCGCCCGTGTAAAATATAATACCATGGCACGACCGCCTCATCAATGTCGCCCATGGGGAAACCTACGACCATGGCACGATCGCTTCATCAACGTCACCCATGCGGAGTAGATGAAAATCCTCACAAAAAATACATCGTCGATTGCTTCATCTGTATCGGCGGTGTGCAACCCTTGATTATTAAAATAAAGGAGAAAATACATGCTCTATCAATGGTCTATCTCAAATCTATGGCCTAATCTCCATGAGGTTATGGTCAAATCCTTCATACCCATCTCATGTCTAGTGCCGACAAGGCTAGACGAAATCATGTCCAAGTGCCGACACGGCCAGGTCACTATATTCCATTAACATGTCACAATCCAAACGGGATTGGACACTTCGTTGCTGGGCACCAACGAGGCGAAAGCAACATACACATGTCCATGTTCGATGAATTCTTGGGTACATGGCTGGGCACCGACAAGGCAAAGGTCACCTTCTTCATCAACAAATTCCGCTCTAAATACCGACATGGCGATGGCGTATCATGACTGGGTTCAGGCAAAACAAAGCCACCCGCACCTACGTATCACCACCATCTACATCTTTTCTCCAAACATCACACATGCTTCATGGATGAGCGAATTTCATGACGACGACCGCGCGCAGCTTAATCGGAGGTTTTCTATAGGCTTGACCTGCAGATGTAATTAACCGGACGCTTTGCAAAAGCACCGGGAATCAGCGGACTACACGCAATCTTCCAAGTCAGATACTCCTTAAGCATAGTCGCAGAAGGCAGAATAGGCAAACTCCAATGGGAGCATGTAACATTCATGTATTTGTAGTCGTACGATGATGAATAAAATCCAGAGTTCCCATAA
This sequence comes from Triticum aestivum, assembly GCF_018294505.1. NCBI lineage: Eukaryota > Viridiplantae > Streptophyta > Magnoliopsida > Poales > Poaceae > Triticum > Triticum aestivum. The sequence continues at coordinate 363,013,626 of NC_057810.1, forward strand.
TTTATTTCCGCGTTTGTCATGTATTTTTGTTTTCGAAACAATAAGATTGGTCAAAGTAGAGATACTTTGACTGCAGACAAAACTTGTATGCAGACTAGAAAGGACCGGAGGGAGTACATGTGAAACTGCTACAAATGTGGTGATCACCCTGGGAATAATGCTAGTACATTTTGTTTTGCATGTTCATCCAATGCCAGTGATACAGGAATTCAAACTAATCAAAGTAAATTCATTCATACACGGTCGGATTTCATATAAACATGCCGGATTTCATTACATTTCATACATTCTTCAACTAAAAAGGGGTGTTTGTGGCCGCATGCATCTCTCAGATGTAGAGGCCGGGGGTCATCCTCCATTTCAAAAAAAACTAAAAAGGGGTGCGCTGGAGGTATAATTAATTAACCGAAGCTACCCACCTGTGTCCCGCTGAGCCAAACAGAAGCTTCAGTGACATAAGTGCAGCTGCAGTTAAGTAACTGACATGTGGCCTGTTGGGCCCATGTGTCAGTCAGCCAACTGCACCAGTAGTTAAGTAGAAGCAGCGTTCTTCTCCAGCGCAACTCTTCGACTCCACGTCACTGCCAAGAAGCTAACCGGCCGTCAATGGTCAACCCGCCTAGCTTGGCTTCAACCGGAGGGTAGCAGCGGTGGTCTTACTTGGACCTGAGCGGCGGTGACCTACCGTGTTCTACTCTTCCTCGTTTTCTGTGTGGCACGGCCTCGTTGGCAGCGGGGCGGAGCCTCGGCGGAGCCGGCGATGCCTCTGTCTCATTGCCGGCGGGCGGCGCCTCAGCGGAGCGGTGGAAATCCTCCCCCACGTTGCCGGCACGGTGGGGCCTCGGCTGAGCCGACGATGTCCTCTGCCTCGTTGTTGGCGGGGCGGGGCCTCGGCGGAGCCGGTTGTGTCCTCTGCCTCATTGTTGGCGCTGCGGGGCCTCGGTGGAGCCGGCAGTGTCCTCTGCCTCGTTGTTGGCGCCGCGGGGCGTCGGCGGAGTAGGGCGTCATAGACGCCAGCGGAGCGGGGACTCGTCGGAGCCGGCATTGTCCTCTGCCTCGTCCTCGGTCTCGCCAAACAGTGCCTCGCCCGCTTCATCGCCCTCTTTGCTAGCCTCTTTGTAGGCGGCTGCAGCCTCCGCCAACCGCATGCGGCACCACCAGCGCTCGAGGCGGCCCTTGCGGGCGGAGCGATACGAGTCGAGCAGCGCCTCATGCTCCGCCCGCTCCGCAGCGATCTGCTCCTCCGCGTGCAAGTGCTCCTGGAGGAGATGGTGGTTGTAGACGGAGTCGGCCTGCGCCTCCTGGAACTGCTCCTCACGCATCTGCCTCACCCTGTCCATATATTGGGCACGGGCCTCGCCGATGGTCATGGTGCAATGCACCGGCGAGGATGGCCCGGAGGAGGGGGTTGGTGCCGGATCGTCGACTACCATGTTCTCCATTGGGACGTCGTCATCCTCCGGCTACCTGCCGGCCAGCCGGTCGGCAGCAATGGCTGCTATCTCCTTGTGGTCCGTCATCCGCCCGTCTCGAAGAGCGCTCGAGTGGGAGGAAGCCATGGTGGGCAGTAGTGATGTGGACAGGAGAAAGGCAACGGATGCGGATGACTGCGGCTATGGCTGGCGCAACAGTTTATATAGCAATGGTGGGCGGGCGGAGGGACGGACGTGTGATGCCAGAGTAGCCGCCTCGGCAACCGCGTATCATTAATGTGTGTGGCAGATGGACGGATGGACGGCACTTGTGTCGTTTGAAGGCGGAGCAATCACCTGCACCGGGAAGAGGGGCGGCCGGCGCTGACTGTTTCAGGCGGAAAGCACGCGCGGGCGAGGAGATCACTTTACTTGGATAGGATGACAATGGGGACCCACCAGGTTCAGAGCCTTACGTATGCAAGTGCCTCCTTATTATATATATATATAAACTATAATTTATTTTGCTTCCTCCTGGTTTCCTGACATCACGGTCCCACACCATTGTCTACCTATGTACTCCCTCCTTTCCGGTTTATAGGGCTTATCTCAAAATTTTAGTTTTTCCATTTTATAAGGCTCAATTTGGTTGTTTTCCATCACATGTTCAGATTCCAAGGTGCATTAAATCATCACATGCAAGTATTAAGAGAAAATTGACCAATGCATGTACTATATGCATGCATGCATTGCAATTGATGCATTGATAAACATAATTTTTTGAGGATAACAAGAGCATTAATTAGGTGCTTTTGCAAAACTAGAAAAAGTATTCCACCACTCGCCATCTACCTTGATTGGTGAGATTTTTGAATTGAGCATTATAAACCGGAAAGGAGGGAGTAGTCAATAAACGAGAGAATTGCACAAGAAGCGGCCGACAGCTGGGACCAAGCAGCTCGAGCAGTATTTGTGTTTTTGGGGTGTGAGCACTGCAGAGTTTTTTATGTTTACCCCAGATAATAATTTTTCTCCTCTGAACAACAACGAAAACATCGCTGCAGGTATTAACTGGGCGGGCTGTGGCCCGTCTAGCCCAGGCCAGATATCCAGCCCGGATATTAATTTTTTTCAAGCTGAAAATGGCTAGCCCAACTATACTTTTTTTTAGGAATACCCAGGCAAGGTCAACTTGTTATTCTCCACCCCGCTGGGCTGCAAATCTTTCCTAGGAGGGATGCATTAGGCTTAACAAGAAAATGGGCTTTAAGAAATAATAAATGGGATGTAATTATAAAAATTGGGTAGTAACTATAAAAAAATGCACCAAACTATGATTACTTTATAAAATATTATTTTTGGAATATTGAAAATTTTAATTTCATTAATTGTTGCGAGCGGAATGTTTCGTTGGATTTTTACGCAATATAAATTTATATTGAAATTGTATTTAACCTGACTAAAATTTCAGGATAAAAATATTCGGATCACATCAAAATGTGGGAAATTTTATTGAATTCTATTTTGAACGGTTGGTTGAAATGGGCTGTACTTTTAACAAACTGTAAATGGGCTGTAGTAAATTCCATTAGAATTCAAAAATGGGTTACACATTCTTACAAATCTCAAATGGGCTATAAGTTCTCTCCCACACACTTCTGGCCTTACTAAGTTGATGCGTCCCCTAAAAAAACAGAGTTGACGGGTATGCAAGGCTTTGTCAACTTATAGTCAACACACAGTTCTAGCAGCAGTGGCCGCTGGATGTCCATCCAACGGATGCCATGCTTCTTCTTCAATCTCCGATATTCTAGCTTCACCCACCCAAAAAATGATTCATCCCCCTGACATCTGGGGCGCACCATTTCAGAAGCTGACCTGTGGACCTACTAAGTTGACGTACCAAGGGCTTTGTCAAGTTTGTCAATATAAACGATTCTAGCTGCAGTGACCGTACGATGTCCATCCAACGCCCGTCATGCTTCTCCAACCTATGGTCTTCTTGCTCCAGCCGCCCAAAGCAGCGTCGGTCGTGCCGCCTGCTCCGGCCTCTCGTGGCCGGCTGTGCTGCCGCGAAGGCCTCACCGCCCCCTACTACTCCCACCGCTGGCCAGGCCATCCCTCCACTCACCCACTGACCCACACCCCCTGTTATTCTGTGGCGACGGCAGCGCAGCTGAACCAGTGAACCCTCGTACTCCTCTCCGCGTGTGCATCCACTGCCGCATCTTCCCCGGCTCCGCGTCGTCCCCTTCCTAGGCCTCGTCGTCGTCCATCACGGTGGTGCTCTCGGTGCGGCGTGGTCAACGTGGTTAAGGAACAACTTCCATCGGACGTGGACTGTATGTGGAGAGGCTGACAGCTGAGTCCACGGCAGCCGCAAGGAAGTGCCTACTTATTATGCGCAAAATAATTATTCCTCCACCTGACAGCAGGGACCCACCGGACGGGCCACCGTATTTCACAAAAAAATGATTCGCCCCCTGACTGCTAGGACCCACGAGCTACATCTTCGCACGCAAGGAAGTGCGTCCGGGAAAAAACGATTCGCCCCCCTGACTACTGGGGCCCACCAGCTACATCTTCGCACGCAAGGAAGTGCGTCCGAAAAAAAACGATTCGCCCCCCGACTGCTGGGACCCACCAGCTACACCTTCGCACGCAAGGAAGTGCGTTTGGGCAAAAAAACGATTCGCCCTCCTAACTGCTGGGACCTAGCAGCTACACCTTCGCACGCAAGGAAGTGCGTCAGGGCGAAAAAAACGATTCGCCCCCCCTGACTGCTGGGACCCAACAGCTACACCTTCGCACGCAAGGAAGTGCGTCCGGGCAAAAAAAACGATTCGCCCCCCTGACTGCTGGGACCCACCAGCTACATCTTCGCGGGCAAGGAAGTGCCTGACAGTCGGGACCCACCTGGTGAAAGCGTACGTAGCGTTGTCATCCTGGTCGCGAACGTGTACGTACATACTGGTCGATGTAGAGGCGCGCACGTGTCGTAGTAGAGGCGCGCACGTGTCGTAGTAGAGGCACGCACGTAGCATGTACACGTACGTACAGCGGCCAGGGTGCAAGAAAGAAAATACAGTCACGTATGTGTACATACGGGCGGGGTCTCGAATGCCTAGTCATGCATACCGCAAAACAGAGGAAACGGACCTCCTACAGTCGAAACGGGGGCCCTATTGATCGGAAGGGGTGTGGCGTACCGCAAAACGGAGGAAACAGACCTCCTACAATCGAAACGGGGGTCCTGTTGATCGGGAGGGGTGTGGCGTACCGCAAAACGGACGAAACGGACCTCCTACGGTCGAAACAGGGGTCATGTTGATCGGGAGGGGTGTGGCGTACCGCAAAACGGATGAGACGGACTTGTGTTGGAGCGCTACGGTCGAAACGGGAGGGGAGGGGTGTGGCATACCGCAAAACGGGACTCCACGGGATACTGTTCATCTCCACCGTCAACCTCCTCCAGCCTCCACGGGCTACCGTCGACCTCCTCCAGCCTCCACCGCGCGCTACTCCACCGGCTACTGTTCAACCACCCCTCCACGAGCACCCCTCCACCGCCTACTGTTCATCCAGCCCTCCACACCACGGGGTCCTGTTCAACCACCCCTCCACGGCCACCCCTCCACCGTCTACTGTTCATCCAGCCCTCCACACCACGGGTTCCTGTTCATCCAGAGGCAACGCCACCGCTCACTGTTCATCCAACCCCCCCCCCCCCCCCGCAACACTCACTATTCATCCAATCGATCGGCTTCAGTTAGCAGCAGTAGCGAAGGAATCGCTCCATCGGGTTCAGTTAACATCCATCGATCGATCGCTCAGGTTCAGTAACATGTAGCCTGCAGTGCAATCGCTCGGGTTCAATTAGAGCCCAACGCCTCGCTCGGCTTCAGTTAGAGCCAACACCTCGCACACACACGTGCATACGTATGAGAGAAACGCGCATCGCTCGGCCCCCGACCTCCCACCGTAACCGGCAACTCCCTGAAATTTTCCTCCCCCTTGCTTCTACCACGGTTTTTTCCATCATGGACGGCCCAAAGAATGTCATGCAGCTGCGTCTCCGGCCCGCCCAGGACTAAAAGCCCATTTTCTATCATGATTTTTTTCATAGAAGTAGGAGCCCACCACATCTATGATGATACCGGGTTTTGTCACAATTATCGTCATAGAAGTGTCATATGTATGACAGGGAAAAAATTCGTTCGGCCCAAAATGTCATGGGTGTGTCTTTTTTTTGTAGTGTATGGTGTCCTACAACAGTTTCAGTTTCCTAACCATGAAAAGGATTAGATTCAACCAAAGTAAGTAGGTAAGGATGACAGAGAATTCATAATCCTTATCAGTAACAAAGATGGGAGAAGTAGCAAACTTAGGATCATATTTCATCTTCTCCATCATAAATTTTTCTTTAAGACTACATACTAATTTCTTAACATATTCTCTATCATTACAAGCAAGAAATTCTCTAGATATCTCCCCATCCATAACATAACCCTAAGGTACCTTAGGCATTTCAATTCTAGGAGAGCTAGATCTAATAGGTCAATCATAAATTTCATCAGTTTCAGCATTTTCAAATTCTTTAGCTTTAGCAAGTTGTTCATCAAGAAATTCACCTTTTGGCACAGTTTCATCAAGCATGGTACTAGAATCATCATAAGCATCATTCATAATAGAAGTAGCATCATCAATTACTTGCGACATATCAGAATTTATAGCAGGTGGTGGTGTCGCAAGCCTACTAAAAACAAAAGGTGAATCAAGTGCAGAGCTAGTTGGCAGTTCCTTACCTCCCCTCATCTTAGAGGGAACGATATTGATTTGATCATCCTTCAGATTCTTCATAGTGATCAACAGATATAAATCCCAAGTGACTCACAAATAGAGCTATGCTCTCCAGCAACGGCGCCAGATAAAGGTATTGATAACCCACAAGTATAGAGGATCGCAACAGTTTTCGAGGGTAGAGTACTCAATCCAAGTTTATTGATTTAACACAAGGGGAGACAAATAATTTTTGCAAGTGTTAGTAGTTGAGTTGTCAATTCAACCACTCCTGAAGACCTAAATATTTGCAGCTGGGTGAGCTGTGCATAATGATATGTCTCCAATGTATCTATAATTTTTTATTGTTCCATGGTGTTATACTATAATTCTTGGATGTTTTACATTCATTTTATAGCAACTTTATATAATTTTCTGGGACTAACTTATTGAACATAGTCCTTAGTGCCAGTTGCTGTTTTTCTTGTTATTTACTTTGCAGAATATCCATATCAAAAGGATTCCAAATGCAGCAAAATTTCTCGGAGATTTTTTGGACCAGAAGACAACTTGGGAGCCAAGGAAGCAGGAGAGGGGAGGCTAATGGAGCCTACCACCCACCTGGGTGCGCCAGAGGCTCCTGGTGCGCCCTGATGGGTGGTGGGGCATATGGAGGTCTCCTCTAGCGCCTCTCAGCTCTATAAATACTCAGATATTCCAGCTGCCATAAGTTCTAGAACCATGAGATGCAATCTAGAGCCCTATTCAAGCACTCTACCAGGAACACGATCATGGAGGGGTTCATCATCCTCATTGGTGCTCCTCCGATGATGCGTGAATAGTTCACCATTGACCTACGAGTCCGTAGGCTATAGCTAGATGGCTTCTTCTCTCCTTTTGATTCTCAATACAATGTTCTCCTCGATGTCCTTGGAGATCTATTTGATGTAATGACTTTTTGTGGTATGTTTGTTGGAATCTGATGAAGTGTGAGTTTATGATCAGATGTATACATGAATATTATTTGAGTTTTCTTTGATCCCTTATATGCATGACTTTTTAGCCACGTATTTCTTCTCTGAATCATTGCTTTAGTTAAGCCAACTATATTGATTTTTCTTGCAATGGGAAGAGGTTCTTTGTGATGGGTTCGATCTTCTGGTGTCCTCACCCGGTGACAGAAGGGGTAGCAAGACATGCATGTATCCTTACTATTAAGGATAAAAACATGGGATCTATTCCTACATGGACAGAACTTGTCTACATCATGCCATCATTCTTATTGCATTACTCCGTTTCTCCATGAACTTAATACACTAGATGCATGCTGGATAGCAGTCGATGTGTGGAGTAATACTAGTACATGTAGGCAGGAGTCAGACTACTAATCTTGGTAGTGATGCCTATATACATGATCAATGCCTTGGATATCATCATAATTATTTTCTATTCTATCAATTGTCCAACAGTAATTTGTTAGTGCACTGTATGCTATTTTCTCGAGAGAAGCTACTAGTGAAATCTACGATCGCCGAGTCTATCTTTTATCATATAGTTTTCGCATCTATTATTCCAAAAAACCCAAAATACCTTGCTGCACCTTTTCTTTACTTATTTTATTTTGTGTTTTTGCTAGATCTATTTATCCAATCTCATCCAATTTAATCTATCTTTTTACCGTAGAGGGATTGACAACCCCTCTTACGCGTCGGGTTGCAAGTATTTGTTCTTTGTGTGTAGGTACCGTTTACATAGTGTTGCTTGGTTCTCCTACTGGATTGATAACAGTGGTTACATAACTAAGGGAAATACTTACCGTAGCTATGTTGCATCATCCCTTCCTCTTTGGGGAAATACTAACGCAGTTTCAAGCCAAGTCAAAAGGATTTCTAGCACCGTTGCCAGGAAGACATCATCAACATCATCGGGTTCCTAATCACAAATCTCATCTCCTTGCAATTTACATTATTTATGTCAGGACCCCGACTCAATGTCACATCGATCTAGCATGTAACACCTCATATCACTTTGCGGCCTCACGCACGGTATTCCCACGGGTGTCGCCTTACCTTTGCCCGGGACCGTTTGCGCCTTTTGGCACACGTATATGACAGTGTCGCTAGCATCCATATGATAAGGAGCCCGGGCTGACATGGCTAGTCGTAAACCCAAAGTGGCACAAACTTACAGGGACAGGCATCCATGACCCAGCATCGAACGTGTCGGTCATCAGCGAGTGAATCCAGGCTGTAGCACTGGGCTAGCAGGACTCCGGTGAACCGGGCTGTAGCGGGCTAACAGGACTCCGGTATTCATCGCGTGACATTTCCCCGTAGGGACAGACACAGGAACGAAGAAGGACACATGCCGGCCAGCCTAAGTGTTCCGGAGCAGTAGCAAGCTACCATGGCTCGGTGGAAACACTAGGAGACATTTCCCGGTAAGAGAGGCTACTAAAGATAAACAACTAGATGGTCAGATCCCACACATACCAAGCATTTCAATAGCATACACACAATATGCTCGATATGTGCAAATACAACATGGCATCACAACATGACTCTACGACTCAAGTAATTTATTCAATAGGCTCCGAGGAGCGAGATATTACAAACATGGGTCTCATGACCCAACAATCAGAGCATACAAATCAAAACACAAGCGGAAGCTATCATGTCTGAGTACAGACATCTATAAATGAAAAAGGCTGAGAAGCCTGACTATCTACCAGATCCTGCCGAGGGCACAAGATCGTAGCTGAGGTAACAAGCTAAACGTCGAAGTCCACGCGAAACTACTAGCGAGACCGAAGTCTCTCTGCAAAAACATAAATAGGCAAACGTGAGTACAAATGTACCCAGCAAGACTTACATCAGAACTATCTACATATGCATCATTATCAACAAAGGGGATGGTGGGGTTTAACTGCAGCAAGCCAGCTTTGACTCGGTGGCTATCCTGAACTACGACTGCGAGTAACTCTTTTGAGGTGGCGCACACGAGTCCACATATTCACCATATCAATACACCACTATGGATCCGCTCCCGTCTCCCTACGAGAACGCCATCCATAGCACTCACGCTTATCTTGCGTATTTTAGAGTATCCACTTTCACTTGTCTATGAACTGATATAAGCAACCCAGAAGTCCTTTTCCGCGGACACGGCTATTCGAATAGATGATGTTAACCCTGCAGGGGTGTACTCCTTCACACACGCTCTCACCACTTACCGCCGTTTACACGACATGTACTCGGCAACCTTCAAGCGGAAGCCCAACGTGGGTGTCGGCCACGGCCTGCCTAAACACTCAAGTCTCTAGTCCAGGTTTATCGCCTATTCGGGTTCCATCCATGAGGAGATCCGGCCGGAGTTTCGCTCACAGCCCCAAACGATGTGAACAGGGTTCCCGAGACACCAAACGGGCGCCCGGTACACCGTGCCACGTGCCTACCGCATCACAGCCCACCCCTACGGTCAGCGCTGCGCACGGCCTCCAGCATACTACAAACACCAGAAACTACTTGCAACTCCTGGACAGAGGACAAGGGTGATCAAGAAGCCGAGAGGGTCCATTGGTTTCGGGCCCAATGCGTGGTAGTAGCTGAATCATGGATCACAAACACAGAACTCAGTTCCTGAGGACGGCTGCAATGAGACAACCCACCATGTACTCCTACATGGCCTCTCACCGCTACCTTTACCAAATCGTGTTCACACACTTAGCTCACACACAGTAGGACATGTTCACACGCCTCTGATTCATCCCCGATGAATCAGACCTGACTCAACTCTAAGCAGTAGCAGGCATGACAAACAAACATGAATGAGTAGGCACAACAGGGCTCAAACAACTCCTACTCATGCTAGTGGGTTTCATCTATTTACTGTGGCAATGACAGGTCATGCAGAGGATAAAGGGGTTCAACTACCGCAGCAAGTAACAGATGAATCGGTATTGTCCTAATGCAGTAAAAGAGAGCAGGAGCGAGAGAGTGGGATTTTATCGGAATGAACAAGGGGGTTTTGCTTGCCTGGCACTTCTGAAGATAAGATTGAGTCTTCATCAGTGTCAACGATCACATCATCGGTACACGTCTATCGAGAGGGGACAATTACCGGCAAATACAGAAAAACACGATCAATGCAATGCACAATATGATGCATGCTATGACATGGCAAAATGAATGTGTTTTGAGCTAATGCAACTAGCAATAGATTAAATGAAGTTGGTTTGAATACAAGATTCAAATTCAAACTCCATATGTGATTATTTAAATGCCCTTTAATTGATTTGTGCTAAACAGCAGCTATAAGTTGTTCTAACATGCATGAAAATGGTACAGATGGATTCCTTGAATTTTTCTGATAATTTTTCATATATAATTTATTTAATTTGGAGTTACGGTTGAATTTCTATGAATTTTAGAAGTTTATACAATTTTCTGGAATTTATAAATTATTTCCTAATTTATTTTAATTCCAGAAAGGAATTATTGCGTCAGCATGACCTTATCCTGACGTCATCAGGTCAACAGGGCGGGTCCAGGTCAAACCTGACGTGTGGGGGCCACACGTCAGTGGCACAGGGCTAGTTAGTGTCAATGACAGGTGGGGCCGGGTCAAAGGCCACGTCAGCGCGGTCAAAGCTGACGCGTGGGGCCACTGCAATTAGATTAGACCTAATCTATTTTAGTTAGCCGGTTAGTTAGGTGGTGGGGCCCGGCTGTCTGTGACACGATGCGGTGGTTAGTGGCTAATTAAGCCAGCCACGTCAGCTGGCCGGAGATTAGCCGGCGACGACCACAGAGCACGGCGGGGGCACGCCGGACTTGCGCTAAAGGCGACGGAGGCGGCGGCTGAGGGCACCGGGGCGTAGCCCGGGCTCTCCCGCATCTGATGGGGTAGGTGGGAGGCTACGGGAACGCCGGGGCTCGCCGGAACGGAGCTCGCGGCGGCGCCGGAGTTCGGTGAGTGCGGGGTTGGCGCTGTGGTGCACGGGAGGGCGAGTTAGGATATGCGTTAGGCTCCTGGTGGCTTCCTGAGTGCGGTGACACGCTCCGAGACGAGCTCAAGCGGCTGTAGTGACGGCGGTGACGAGGTCAGCGGCGGCCGGAGTTCGGCCGCGGCGGAGCTATGGCCTAGAGCTCGCAAACGCGAGGGGAGAGAGAGGGGTTCTGCACGGAGGCTCACCGCGGAGCTGTAGGGAGGGTTAGTGGGCTCGGGGGCGGCCGGAGTGCAGCGAATCGACGGCGACGATCTCCGGTGGCCGAGGAGGGGAACGGCGACGTGGGCGGCGATGCAGGGCTTCCGGAGGGCCGTGGATCGGTGGGGAGGAAGAGGGGGTCGAGGCGGAGCTCGCAAGCACAGCGAGGGGTCGAGGGGGAGACGGTGGCCGCGGCGTTACGGTGGCGCGGCTGCGGCTGCGCTCGGCGAGTGAGAGAGAGAGGAAGCAGAGGAGAGATACAAGGGAGAGGGAGAGAGCGAGGGGGTCCAGGGGGTCGGGGCGGCGCCGAGGAGATGACGCGCGGCGTCGCGGTGGCCAGGCGATGCAGACGAGCAGGGTGGTGGCGTGGCGAGCTCGGGCGCGCGCGCCGTGTCCCTCCTCTGCCTACTGGCGCGAGGAGGAAGGCGACAGGGGAGGGAGGCGGCGGTGGGCTGGGCCAGCGGGAGGAGCTGGCCAGCTGGGCCGGCTACAGGTAAGTGGCCCAGGTAGGCTTCTGTTCTTTTTATTTTTTTCTCCTGTTTTGTTTTATTTAATTTATTTTGCCACTGTTTTGAATTTAAAATAATTCAAACAATGCCAAAAACTCCTCTGAATATTTTATATTGCTAAATGGACTTTTCCAAAAGCTTATAAAATATATCAGGGGTATTTGAAATTATATTCTAATTATATGAATATAATTCAAATTCAAATAGCTAATGAATTAAATCCAAAGTCCCAAAAATAAATCCTCAAAAATGTTTAATATTTTGGTTGGGACCAGAACCCTTACCAAAAATTATCAAACATTTAAGAAGAGCATTTTGGAGCAATGAATGAGATTTCTAGGGTTTTTGCCCCTCTTTTATTTAAGTTTTTGAGGCTTCCAAAATTCCCTCAGTTCAAATTTTCAGAATTTAAACATGATGCACACATGAGCTAGCCTAGAGCACTACCAGCAGCTAGGGATGTGACAACTCACCCCCACTAAACAAGAATCTCGTCTCGAGATTCAAGCGTAGGGTAAGATGAAGGGGAAACGCAAACTAGTATAATCTTCACGATCCAGGTTGCACTTCAAATGAACGTTGTTTCGATCACCATCTTTGTCTTGTCGTCTTGTTCTGAGAACTCCAATTGACATGACAATGAGAGGAAAGGGAAACTCTAGCAGGATCGATCTTCTAGAAGACCGAACAACTCACGGAATGAGACATAGAGCCATCTCTCGGGTTGAGACACGAGATACACATCAAGAGGGGTGGAAAGAAACGGATGACGAAGGTTCACTAGGTGGACAACAATTTCACGCTTAAGAAGGTGGTAAACGATTGCCCACGTAGCGAGGAGTTGAGTTGCCATGATACCACGACGAAACATCCTGGAGGGGGGTGATTCGTAGATTATTGCCTTAAGTGGCAAAAAGAATTACCTTTGATTCAAAGATCATTGAAACTCTTTATACCAGCCTAAGGCAATCACAAGCGATCATTTGGAGGGGGTCGGTAGAATGGCATACTCGGACTTGGATGATGTGGATTACCTTGTTGAAGACAACGTAATGGATGAATTTGCTTATCACCGGAAATGGAAGAGACCCATGGTAGAATGGCACATCGGCGGTGCAAGCTGGGAACAAAATGCAAATGCTGGGAATGATTCTAGTAACTGGGGAGAGGCTCAACAATAGAGAGTGAATTCACTGTTTGAAAAGGTCATAGCATTGCCGAGGAAACTGAGAGCAAACCCAGTTAGTGCCGATGATAACACGTAGCGCTTGGGCGTGCTCTCAAGAACTTGAGCATTTCCACATTCATCAAGGTTTTACCAATATCCGTGTCAAGGATCCTGGCAACACAACCTACTACCATGATGAATGGTGATGGAGGATGCAGATGCAAAGGAAGATAACACCTTCTCAAATTTCACCCTTGGCGGGGCCAAGGAAATAAAATCTGGATGATCGACCGAGAGACATTTAGCACTCCGCTTCTAATGTTCTCCTTGATGTGCTAGCGTAACCCATTCATAGATATGGTTTGATAACTAGAACATCAAGTAAAAGGTCGGACTTTGGGAGCAATAGAATCCATAAGGAACAGTTACGGAGGTAAATCCTACGAAATCCTTATGGGAAGGTGGCCAACTTCTTCAATCAAGATACTACAATAATAGGTCTTTCGGCTGGGTGTGTTGGCCACGACATCCACCTTACCGGTTATCGAGGGACCAATATTATAGTTCTTGGGAAATGTTCCAACCATCATATCTGCCTGAGATTCAGATCTGGTTGGTGTCAGGATATTCCAGACTCATCGAGTCTAGGAAGAAAAATGAAAGTTTGCAACACAAATCGACGAGATGACGTTGCGGGATTCTCGGGAGATGAACTACGATAGCAAGCTCCAAAACATGAGTTGGTTCTGCTACAAACACGTGAACACGTTGTCCTAGACAAAACATTATCACATGGTAGTCTTACAACAAAACACTACCGAGTTCAGGTGGGGAACCATAATCGAGGATATTGAAGTCCTTGCATAAGGCATGCTCTTAAGAAGAAACTTCTTCTCCTTGAACAAATCAATCAGTGGCTTGGTGTGCTCGGAACACATATGGAATGAAGGTTGCAAGTCTCCAAACCATAGAATACTTCGCACATATGCATGACTGACTTGGGATGATTCCAGAGGAAGCAAAACTAACTTCCTCAAATTCACGGCGGCAACTTTCACCAAATGCACGTGTATAAGAGGAAGTCACTCCTTTCATCAAACAAATACTTCATGAGCTAGCATGAAGAAAATGCTTCAAAAGTTTCCAACACTAACTTGTTGTCCAACAAGACCATGGAGGAGATAAGGATGTTGTCAATGGGCTCAACAACAATTCATCTAGGTTTCCTTTTAAAAGGAATTCCATAGTTAAGTGAACACGGTGATAGCATTGGTCAGACCAAAGATGTAATGGTGTATGCTCGAGGGATCAACCACGAATAAGACAACATTACGAGCATCATTGGTACTGATTTGATTTGACGATAGCCCATACTCAAATCAAAGGATTGATAAGACAATAGGTCCAGCAACTGATCACAGGGACCAATCGATGAAGATATCATCTTTCTTCAACACACACTACACAAGATTATCCCTTTAGAACGAACTAAGTCAGGCAAGCTTTTATCCTCCAACTCTCCAAGTTGTTGTCTAGCTTAACCAACTAGCTCCGGGATATCCAACACAGATTTTTGGAGAAAGGGTGGTTCACAAGAAACCAACTTGATCACGAGCTCAACATAACAGTCAGGGAACAACCTGGTAATACTTCCGAGAAGATATTCGGAAAATCACGAACCACCGGTATGTTACTAAGCTCGAGAACAATCTTGCCTTTCAGGGCAAGACGATATGATCAAATGAGTGAGGACTTGACAAGATCCTAACTCATCAATCGAAGGGTGCACCAAAATAAGGACTAGGTAGCACGATCAATCTTAGAATGGTGATTCAATAACCAACATACTAAGAATAAGATTATTGTCCATTAACTACCAAGCAATGGGGTTGCTAGGAGTATTGAGTTCACACATCATGATTCACTGGTCGGCACTCCGGCTGCAACAACACGGAACCGAGGAATGAAAAAGGATGGCGAGAAGTATCACTATGTCAAGAATTCACAAAAGGTGGTGCAATTCTCATGAAATTCTTGATATAAAGATGGTAATACTCCAAGGTAGAACAGAACAAAAGTTGGGTTAGCAACTTGATCTGCAGAGTACAACTACTTTGACCCAATCCTAGATATGGATGAGGTACTGGAGTTTGTTTCTCCTAGTCATTCCGCGATAGAATGGCTTGACGGACCACAAGAGTAATAGGCATCGATAAACGAACGCACGCATACTCTTGACTATCAATTGATAGACGAAGGTCAGTAGACAACTAAAGAGGGACAACTCAAAGGAACATATAACTTTCTGAGTTGTGGATACATGGGTTGGTATGCCGAACAAAGTTCAACATAATTCTTCCGGATAACCCATGCAGAAAGGTTGAGCTGGCAGAGTCACAATATAGCATGGAGAACTCATAGAGGGCCTGTTGTGATCTTTTGATCCAACAAACTTCTGCCATAATGGTTCATGGTATTTGGAAGAACGATATACCACGGACCTCGAGGACTATCGCAAAGGTTACTAATATACTAAAGGAACTAGCAACACTATCAACATGATGTAAGTAGGGTGAATATCGGGTTTAAGAACCCAGGAATAGAATACCTATTACTAAGTAGCATCACGGGATGCTTTCGAGAATAAAAGCCAGAATCATCACACTGGGATCACAAAACATTGCTAGATTACTAGGTGACTCCCTAAACACCTAGGGCCATAATAGTAACTCCAACATAATGTCAAGGCAATAGAATACCTCAACTCAACAATTAGTGTGATTGAGCTGGCATAAAGGAGCATCGAAACCAGAGGAAAAGGATTTTGCAAATGCATCAGACTATTTAGAAACCTGGAATGACTCGGACAGCATAACGGCTGTAAATGCTCAGAAAGGATTTGAGACATTCGCAAAAATGGTGGCATAACCACTCAGAAGCACAATATCAAGGTTTCGAGATCAACAATTAACATACGGAAGTAGTAGAAACTGAACTCAAGCTTAAATCCAACAATTTATAAATCTACGGATTAGTAACACGTGATCCTGATAGATAGATGAGAAGACCTAGTTCCTTAACCCCGTAGGAAAGATAAGATGACTCAGATCAGAAGGGCATGAGGTATAAGGAGTAAAAAGAGCCTTACGTTCCATCCCACAATCAATTCCCCTACATATAACTAAGAATTTCTAGACTCAACTTCGACCAGTTTGGCTTGGTAATCCTACAGGCAGTCAAGCTCTGATACCAACGCTGTCAGGACCCCGACTCAATGTCACATCGATCTAGCATGTAACACCTCATATCACTTTGCGGCCTCACGCACGATATTCCCACGGGTGTCGCCTTACCTTTGCCCGGGACCGTTTGCGCCTTTTGGCACACGTATATGACAGTGTCGCTAGCATCCATATGATAAGGAGCCCGGGCTGACATGGCTAGTCGTAAACCCAAAGTGGCACAAACTTACAGGGACAGGCATCCATGACCCAGCATCGAACGTGTCGGTCATCAGCGAGTGAATCCAGGCTGTAGCACTGGGGGGACCGGGCTAGGGCTAACAGGACTCCGGTATTCATCGCGTGACATTTCCCCGTAGGGACAGACACAGGAACGAAGAAGGACACATGCCGGCCAGCCTAAGTGTTCCGGAGCAGTAGCAAGCTACCATGGCTCGGTGGAAACACTAGGAGACATTTCCCGGTAAGAGAGGCTACTAAAGATAAACAACTAGATGGTCAGATCCCACACATACCAAGCATTTCAATAGCATACACACAATATGCTCGATATGTGCAAATACAACATGGCATCACAACATGACTCTACGACTCAAGTAATTTATTCAATAGGCTCCGAGGAGCGAGATATTACAAACATGGGTCTCATGACCCAACAATCAGAGCATACAAATCAAAACACAAGCGGAAGCTATCATGTCTGAGTACAGACATCTATAAATGAAAAAGGCTGAGAAGCCTGACTATCTACCAGATCCTGCCGAGGGCACAAGATCGTAGCTGAGGTAACAAGCTAAACGTCGAAGTCCACGCGAAACTACTAGCGAGACCGAAGTCTCTCTGCAAAAACATAAATAGGCAAACGTGAGTACAAATGTACCCAGCAAGACTTACATCAGAACTATCTACATATGCATCATTATCAACAAAGGGGATGGTGGGGTTTAACTGCAGCAAGCCAGCTTTGACTCGGTGGCTATCCTGAACTACGACTGCGAGTAACTCTTTGAGGTGGCGCACACGAGTCCACATATTCACCATATCAATACACCACTATGGATCCGCTCCCGTCTCCCTACGAGAACGCCATCCATAGCACTCACGCTTATCTTGCGTATTTTAGAGTATCCACTTTCACTTGTCTATGAACTGATATAAGCAACCCAGAAGTCCTTTTCCGCGGACACGGCTATTCGAATAGATGATGTTAACCCTGCAGGGGTGTACTCCTTCACACACGCTCTCACCACTTACCGCCGTTTACACGACATGTACTCGGCAACCTTCAAGCGGAAGCCCAACGTGGGTGTCGGCCACGGCCTGCCTAAACACTCAAGTCTCTAGTCCAGGTTTATCGCCTATTCGGGTTCCATCCATGAGGAGATCCGGCCGGAGTTTCGCTCACAGCCCCAAACGATGTGAACAGGGTTCCCGAGACACCAAACGGGCGCCCGGTACACCGTGCCACGTGCCTACCGCATCACAGCCCACCCCTACGGTCAGCGCTGCGCACGGCCTCCAGCATACTACAAACACCAGAAACTACTTGCAACTCCTGGACAGAGGACAAGGGTGATCAAGAAGCCGAGAGGGTCCATTGGTTTCGGGCCCAATGCGTGGTAGTAGCTGAATCATGGATCACAAACACAGAACTCAGTTCCTGAGGACGGCTGCAATGAGACAACCCACCATGTACTCCTACATGGCCTCTCACCGCTACCTTTACCAAATCGTGTTCACACACTTAGCTCACACACAGTAGGACATGTTCACACGCCTCTGATTCATCCCCGATGAATCAGACCTGACTCAACTCTAAGCAGTAGCAGGCATGACAAACAAACATGAATGAGTAGGCACAACAGGGCTCAAACAACTCCTACTCATGCTAGTGGGTTTCATCTATTTACTGTGGCAATGACAGGTCATGCAGAGGATAAAGGGGTTCAACTACCGCAGCAAGTAACAGATGAATCGGTATTGTCCTAATGCAGTAAAAGAGAGCAGGAGCGAGAGAGTGGGATTTTATCGGAATGAACAAGGGGGTTTTGCTTGCCTGGCACTTCTGAAGATAAGATTGAGTCTTCATCAGTGTCAACGATCACATCATCGGTACACGTCTATCGAGAGGGGACAATTACCGGCAAATACAGAAAAACACGATCAATGCAATGCACAATATGATGCATGCTATGACATGGCAAAATGAATGTGTTTTGAGCTAATGCAACTAGCAATAGATTAAATGAAGTTGGTTTGAATACAAGATTCAAATTCAAACTCCATATGTGATTATTTAAATGCCCTTTAATTGATTTGTGCTAAACAGCAGCTATAAGTTGTTCTAACATGCATGAAAATGGTACAGATGGATTCCTTGAATTTTTCTGATAATTTTTCATATATAATTTATTTAATTTGGAGTTACGGTTGAATTTCTATGAATTTTAGAAGTTTATACAATTTTCTGGAATTTATAAATTATTTCCTAATTTATTTTAATTCCAGAAAGGAATTATTGCGTCAGCATGACCTTATCCTGACGTCATCAGGTCAACAGGGCGGGTCCAGGTCAAACCTGACGTGTGGGGGCCACACGTCAGTGGCACAGGGCTAGTTAGTGTCAATGACAGGTGGGGCCGGGTCAAAGGCCACGTCAGCGCGGTCAAAGCTGACGCGTGGGGCCACTGCAATTAGATTAGACCTAATCTATTTTAGTTAGCCGGTTAGTTAGGTGGTGGGGCCCGGCTGTCTGTGACACGATGCGGTGGTTAGTGGCTAATTAAGCCAGCCACGTCAGCTGGCCGGAGATTAGCCGGCGACGACCACAGAGCACGGCGGGGGCACGCCGGACTTGCGCTAAAGGCGACGGAGGCGGCGGCTGAGGGCACCGGGGCGTAGCCCGGGCTCTCCCGCATCTGATGGGGTAGGTGGGAGGCTACGGGAACGCCGGGGCTCGCCGGAACGGAGCTCGCGGCGGCGCCGGAGTTCGGTGAGTGCGGGGTTGGCGCTGTGGTGCACGGGAGGGCGAGTTAGGATATGCGTTAGGCTCCTGGTGGCTTCCTGAGTGCGGTGACACGCTCCGAGACGAGCTCAAGCGGCTGTAGTGACGGCGGTGACGAGGTCAGCGGCGGCCGGAGTTCGGCCGCGGCGGAGCTATGGCCTAGAGCTCGCAAACGCGAGGGGAGAGAGAGGGGTTCTGCACGGAGGCTCACCGCGGAGCTGTAGGGAGGGTTAGTGGGCTCGGGGGCGGCCGGAGTGCAGCGAATCGACGGCGACGATCTCCGGTGGCCGAGGAGGGGAACGGCGACGTGGGCGGCGATGCAGGGCTTCCGGAGGGCCGTGGATCGGTGGGGAGGAAGAGGGGGTCGAGGCGGAGCTCGCAAGCACAGCGAGGGGTCGAGGGGGAGACGGTGGCCGCGGCGTTACGGTGGCGCGGCTGCGGCTGCGCTCGGCGAGTGAGAGAGAGAGGAAGCAGAGGAGAGATACAAGGGAGAGGGAGAGAGCGAGGGGGTCCAGGGGGGTCGGGGCGGCGCCGAGGAGATGACGCGCGGCGTCGCGGTGGCCAGGCGATGCAGACGAGCAGGGTGGTGGCGTGGCGAGCTCGGGCGCGCGCGCCGTGTCCCTCCTCTGCCTACTGGCGCGAGGAGGAAGGCGACAGGGGAGGGAGGCGGCGGTGGGCTGGGCCAGCGGGAGGAGCTGGCCAGCTGGGCCGGCTACAGGTAAGTGGCCCAGGTAGGCTTCTGTTCTTTTTATTTTTTTCTCCTGTTTTGTTTTATTTAATTTATTTTGCCACTGTTTTGAATTTAAAATAATTCAAACAATGCCAAAAACTCCTCTGAATATTTTATATTGCTAAATGGACTTTTCCAAAAGCTTATAAAATATATCAGGGGTATTTGAAATTATATTCTAATTATATGAATATAATTCAAATTCAAATAGCTAATGAATTAAATCCAAAGTCCCAAAAATAAATCCTCAAAAATGTTTAATATTTTGGTTGGGACCAGAACCCTTACCAAAAATTATCAAACATTTAAGAAGAGCATTTTGGAGCAATGAATGAGATTTCTAGGGTTTTTGCCCCTCTTTTATTTAAGTTTTTGAGGCTTCCAAAATTCCCTCAGTTCAAATTTTCAGAATTTAAACATGATGCACACATGAGCTAGCCTAGAGCACTACCAGCAGCTAGGGATGTGACAACTCACCCCCACTAAACAAGAATCTCGTCTCGAGATTCAAGCGTAGGGTAAGATGAAGGGGAAACGCAAACTAGTATAATCTTCACGATCCAGGTTGCACTTCAAATGAACGTTGTTTCGATCACCATCTTTGTCTTGTCGTCTTGTTCTGAGAACTCCAATTGACATGACAATGAGAGGAAAGGGAAACTCTAGCAGGATCGATCTTCTAGAAGACCGAACAACTCACGGAATGAGACATAGAGCCATCTCTCGGGTTGAGACACGAGATACACATCAAGAGGGGTGGAAAGAAACGGATGACGAAGGTTCACTAGGTGGACAACAATTTCACGCTTAAGAAGGTGGTAAACGATTGCCCACGTAGCGAGGAGTTGAGTTGCCATGATACCACGACGAAACATCCTGGAGGGGGGTGATTCGTAGATTATTGCCTTAAGTGGCAAAAAGAATTACCTTTGATTCAAAGATCATTGAAACTCTTTATACCAGCCTAAGGCAATCACAAGCGATCATTTGGAGGGGGTCGGTAGAATGGCATACTCGGACTTGGATGATGTGGATTACCTTGTTGAAGACAACGTAATGGATGAATTTGCTTATCACCGGAAATGGAAGAGACCCATGGTAGAATGGCACATCGGCGGTGCAAGCTGGGAACAAAATGCAAATGCTGGGAATGATTCTAGTAACTGGGGAGAGGCTCAACAATAGAGAGTGAATTCACTGTTTGAAAAGGTCATAGCATTGCCGAGGAAACTGAGAGCAAACCCAGTTAGTGCCGATGATAACACGTAGCGCTTGGGCGTGCTCTCAAGAACTTGAGCATTTCCACATTCATCAAGGTTTTACCAATATCCGTGTCAAGGATCCTGGCAACACAACCTACTACCATGATGAATGGTGATGGAGGATGCAGATGCAAAGGAAGATAACACCTTCTCAAATTTCACCCTTGGCGGGGCCAAGGAAATAAAATCTGGATGATCGACCGAGAGACATTTAGCACTCCGCTTCTAATGTTCTCCTTGATGTGCTAGCGTAACCCATTCATAGATATGGTTTGATAACTAGAACATCAAGTAAAAGGTCGGACTTTGGGAGCAATAGAATCCATAAGGAACAGTTACGGAGGTAAATCCTACGAAATCCTTATGGGAAGGTGGCCAACTTCTTCAATCAAGATACTACAATAATAGGTCTTTCGGCTGGGTGTGTTGGCCACGACATCCACCTTACCGGTTATCGAGGGACCAATATTATAGTTCTTGGGAAATGTTCCAACCATCATATCTGCCTGAGATTCAGATCTGGTTGGTGTCAGGATATTCCAGACTCATCGAGTCTAGGAAGAAAAATGAAAGTTTGCAACACAAATCGACGAGATGACGTTGCGGGATTCTCGGGAGATGAACTACGATAGCAAGCTCCAAAACATGAGTTGGTTCTGCTACAAACACGTGAACACGTTGTCCTAGACAAAACATTATCACATGGTAGTCTTACAACAAAACACTACCGAGTTCAGGTGGGGAACCATAATCGAGGATATTGAAGTCCTTGCATAAGGCATGCTCTTAAGAAGAAACTTCTTCTCCTTGAACAAATCAATCAGTGGCTTGGTGTGCTCGGAACACATATGGAATGAAGGTTGCAAGTCTCCAAACCATAGAATACTTCGCACATATGCATGACTGACTTGGGATGATTCCAGAGGAAGCAAAACTAACTTCCTCAAATTCACGGCGGCAACTTTCACCAAATGCACGTGTATAAGAGGAAGTCACTCCTTTCATCAAACAAATACTTCATGAGCTAGCATGAAGAAAATGCTTCAAAAGTTTCCAACACTAACTTGTTGTCCAACAAGACCATGGAGGAGATAAGGATGTTGTCAATGGGCTCAACAACAATTCATCTAGGTTTCCTTTTAAAAGGAATTCCATAGTTAAGTGAACACGGTGATAGCATTGGTCAGACCAAAGATGTAATGGTGTATGCTCGAGGGATCAACCACGAATAAGACAACATTACGAGCATCATTGGTACTGATTTGATTTGACGATAGCCCATACTCAAATCAAAGGATTGATAAGACAATAGGTCCAGCAACTGATCACAGGGACCAATCGATGAAGATATCATCTTTCTTCAACACACACTACACAAGATTATCCCTTTAGAACGAACTAAGTCAGGCAAGCTTTTATCCTCCAACTCTCCAAGTTGTTGTCTAGCTTAACCAACTAGCTCCGGGATATCCAACACAGATTTTTGGAGAAAGGGTGGTTCACAAGAAACCAACTTGATCACGAGCTCAACATAACAGTCAGGGAACAACCTGGTAATACTTCCGAGAAGATATTCGGAAAATCACGAACCACCGGTATGTTACTAAGCTCGAGAACAATCTTGCCTTTCAGGGCAAGACGATATGATCAAATGAGTGAGGACTTGACAAGATCCTAACTCATCAATCGAAGGGTGCACCAAAATAAGGACTAGGTAGCACGATCAATCTTAGAATGGTGATTCAATAACCAACATACTAAGAATAAGATTATTGTCCATTAACTACCAAGCAATGGGGTTGCTAGGAGTATTGAGTTCACACATCATGATTCACTGGTCGGCACTCCGGCTGCAACAACACGGAACCGAGGAATGAAAAAGGATGGCGAGAAGTATCACTATGTCAAGAATTCACAAAAGGTGGTGCAATTCTCATGAAATTCTTGATATAAAGATGGTAATACTCCAAGGTAGAACAGAACAAAAGTTGGGTTAGCAACTTGATCTGCAGAGTACAACTACTTTGACCCAATCCTAGATATGGATGAGGTACTGGAGTTTGTTTCTCCTAGTCATTCCGCGATAGAATGGCTTGACGGACCACAAGAGTAATAGGCATCGATAAACGAACGCACGCATACTCTTGACTATCAATTGATAGACGAAGGTCAGTAGACAACTAAAGAGGGACAACTCAAAGGAACATATAACTTTCTGAGTTGTGGATACATGGGTTGGTATGCCGAACAAAGTTCAACATAATTCTTCCGGATAACCCATGCAGAAAGGTTGAGCTGGCAGAGTCACAATATAGCATGGAGAACTCATAGAGGGCCTGTTGTGATCTTTTGATCCAACAAACTTCTGCCATAATGGTTCATGGTATTTGGAAGAACGATATACCACGGACCTCGAGGACTATCGCAAAGGTTACTAATATACTAAAGGAACTAGCAACACTATCAACATGATGTAAGTAGGGTGAATATCGGGTTTAAGAACCCAGGAATAGAATACCTATTACTAAGTAGCATCACGGGATGCTTTCGAGAATAAAAGCCAGAATCATCACACTGGGATCACAAAACATTGCTAGATTACTAGGTGACTCCCTAAACACCTAGGGCCATAATAGTAACTCCAACATAATGTCAAGGCAATAGAATACCTCAACTCAACAATTAGTGTGATTGAGCTGGCATAAAGGAGCATCGAAACCAGAGGAAAAGGATTTTGCAAATGCATCAGACTATTTAGAAACCTGGAATGACTCGGACAGCATAACGGCTGTAAATGCTCAGAAAGGATTTGAGACATTCGCAAAAATGGTGGCATAACCACTCAGAAGCACAATATCAAGGTTTCGAGATCAACAATTAACATACGGAAGTAGTAGAAACTGAACTCAAGCTTAAATCCAACAATTTATAAATCTACGGATTAGTAACACGTGATCCTGATAGATAGATGAGAAGACCTAGTTCCTTAACCCCGTAGGAAAGATAAGATGACTCAGATCAGAAGGGCATGAGGTATAAGGAGTAAAAAGAGCCTTACGTTCCATCCCACAATCAATTCCCCTACATATAACTAAGAATTTCTAGACTCAACTTCGACCAGTTTGGCTTGGTAATCCTACAGGCAGTCAAGCTCTGATACCAACGCTGTCAGGACCCCGACTCAATGTCACATCGATCTAGCATGTAACACCTCATATCACTTTGCGGCCTCACGCACGATATTCCCACGGGTGTCGCCTTACCTTTGCCCGGGACCGTTTGCGCCTTTTGGCACACGTATATGACAGTGTCGCTAGCATCCATATGATAAGGAGCCCGGGCTGACATGGCTAGTCGTAAACCCAAAGTGGCACAAACTTACAGGGACAGGCATCCATGACCCAGCATCGAACGTGTCGGTCATCAGCGAGTGAATCCAGGCTGTAGCACTGGGGGCTAGGCAGGACTCCGGTATTCATCGCGTGACATTTCCCTGTAGGGACAGACACAGGAACGAAGAAGGACACATGCCGGCCAGCCTAAGTGTTCCGGAGCAGTAGCAAGCTACCATGGCTCGGTGGAAACACTAGGAGACATTTCCCGGTAAGAGAGGCTACTAAAGATAAACAACTAGATGGTCAGATCCCACACATACCAAGCATTTCAATAGCATACACACAATATGCTCGATATGTGCAAATACAACATGGCATCACAACATGACTCTACGACTCAAGTAATTTATTCAATAGGCTCCGAGGAGCGAGATATTACAAACATGGGTCTCATGACCCAACAATCAGAGCATACAAATCAAAACACAAGCGGAAGCTATCATGTCTGAGTACAGACATCTATAAATGAAAAAGGCTGAGAAGCCTGACTATCTACCAGATCCTGCCGAGGGCACAAGATCGTAGCTGAGGTAACAAGCTAAACGTCGAAGTCCACGCGAAACTACTAGCGAGACCGAAGTCTCTCTGCAAAAACATAAATAGGCAAACGTGAGTACAAATGTACCCAGCAAGACTTACATCAGAACTATCTACATATGCATCATTATCAACAAAGGGGATGGTGGGGTTTAACTGCAGCAAGCCAGCTTTGACTCGGTGGCTATCCTGAACTACGACTGCGAGTAACTCTTTGAGGTGGCGCACACGAGTCCACATATTCACCATATCAATACACCACTATGGATCCGCTCCCGTCTCCCTACGAGAACGCCATCCATAGCACTCACGCTTATCTTGCGTATTTTAGAGTATCCACTTTCACTTGTCTATGAACTGATATAAGCAACCCAGAAGTCCTTTTCCGCGGACACGGCTATTCGAATAGATGATGTTAACCCTGCAGGGGTGTACTCCTTCACACACGCTCTCACCACTTACCGCCGTTTACACGACATGTACTCGGCAACCTTCAAGCGGAAGCCCAACGTGGGTGTCGGCCACGGCCTGCCTAAACACTCAAGTCTCTAGTCCAGGTTTATCGCCTATTCGGGTTCCATCCATGAGGAGATCCGGCCGGAGTTTCGCTCACAGCCCCAAACGATGTGAACAGGGTTCCCGAGACACCAAACGGGCGCCCGGTACACCGTGCCACGTGCCTACCGCATCACAGCCCACCCCTACGGTCAGCGCTGCGCACGGCCTCCAGCATACTACAAACACCAGAAACTACTTGCAACTCCTGGACAGAGGACAAGGGTGATCAAGAAGCCGAGAGGGTCCATTGGTTTCGGGCCCAATGCGTGGTAGTAGCTGAATCATGGATCACAAACACAGAACTCAGTTCCTGAGGACGGCTGCAATGAGACAACCCACCATGTACTCCTACATGGCCTCTCACCGCTACCTTTACCAAATCGTGTTCACACACTTAGCTCACACACAGTAGGACATGTTCACACGCCTCTGATTCATCCCCGATGAATCAGACCTGACTCAACTCTAAGCAGTAGCAGGCATGACAAACAAACATGAATGAGTAGGCACAACAGGGCTCAAACAACTCCTACTCATGCTAGTGGGTTTCATCTATTTACTGTGGCAATGACAGGTCATGCAGAGGATAAAGGGGTTCAACTACCGCAGCAAGTAACAGATGAATCGGTATTGTCCTAATGCAGTAAAAGAGAGCAGGAGCGAGAGAGTGGGATTTTATCGGAATGAACAAGGGGGTTTTGCTTGCCTGGCACTTCTGAAGATAAGATTGAGTCTTCATCAGTGTCAACGATCACATCATCGGTACACGTCTATCGAGAGGGGACAATTACCGGCAAATACAGAAAAACACGATCAATGCAATGCACAATATGATGCATGCTATGACATGGCAAAATGAATGTGTTTTGAGCTAATGCAACTAGCAATAGATTAAATGAAGTTGGTTTGAATACAAGATTCAAATTCAAACTCCATATGTGATTATTTAAATGCCCTTTAATTGATTTGTGCTAAACAGCAGCTATAAGTTGTTCTAACATGCATGAAAATGGTACAGATGGATTCCTTGAATTTTTCTGATAATTTTTCATATATAATTTATTTAATTTGGAGTTACGGTTGAATTTCTATGAATTTTAGAAGTTTATACAATTTTCTGGAATTTATAAATTATTTCCTAATTTATTTTAATTCCAGAAAGGAATTATTGCGTCAGCATGACCTTATCCTGACGTCATCAGGTCAACAGGGCGGGTCCAGGTCAAACCTGACGTGTGGGGGCCACACGTCAGTGGCACAGGGCTAGTTAGTGTCAATGACAGGTGGGGCCGGGTCAAAGGCCACGTCAGCGCGGTCAAAGCTGACGCGTGGGGCCACTGCAATTAGATTAGACCTAATCTATTTTAGTTAGCCGGTTAGTTAGGTGGTGGGGCCCGGCTGTCTGTGACACGATGCGGTGGTTAGTGGCTAATTAAGCCAGCCACGTCAGCTGGCCGGAGATTAGCCGGCGACGACCACAGAGCACGGCGGGGGCACGCCGGACTTGCGCTAAAGGCGACGGAGGCGGCGGCTGAGGGCACCGGGGCGTAGCCCGGGCTCTCCCGCATCTGATGGGGTAGGTGGGAGGCTACGGGAACGCCGGGGCTCGCCGGAACGGAGCTCGCGGCGGCGCCGGAGTTCGGTGAGTGCGGGGTTGGCGCTGTGGTGCACGGGAGGGCGAGTTAGGATATGCGTTAGGCTCCTGGTGGCTTCCTGAGTGCGGTGACACGCTCCGAGACGAGCTCAAGCGGCTGTAGTGACGGCGGTGACGAGGTCAGCGGCGGCCGGAGTTCGGCCGCGGCGGAGCTATGGCCTAGAGCTCGCAAACGCGAGGGGAGAGAGAGGGGTTCTGCACGGAGGCTCACCGCGGAGCTGTAGGGAGGGTTAGTGGGCTCGGGGGCGGCCGGAGTGCAGCGAATCGACGGCGACGATCTCCGGTGGCCGAGGAGGGGAACGGCGACGTGGGCGGCGATGCAGGGCTTCCGGAGGGCCGTGGATCGGTGGGGAGGAAGAGGGGGTCGAGGCGGAGCTCGCAAGCACAGCGAGGGGTCGAGGGGGAGACGGTGGCCGCGGCGTTACGGTGGCGCGGCTGCGGCTGCGCTCGGCGAGTGAGAGAGAGAGGAAGCAGAGGAGAGATACAAGGGAGAGGGAGAGAGCGAGGGGGTCCAGGGGGGTCGGGGCGGCGCCGAGGAGATGACGCGCGGCGTCGCGGTGGCCAGGCGATGCAGACGAGCAGGGTGGTGGCGTGGCGAGCTCGGGCGCGCGCGCCGTGTCCCTCCTCTGCCTACTGGCGCGAGGAGGAAGGCGACAGGGGAGGGAGGCGGCGGTGGGCTGGGCCAGCGGGAGGAGCTGGCCAGCTGGGCCGGCTACAGGTAAGTGGCCCAGGTAGGCTTCTGTTCTTTTTATTTTTTTCTCCTGTTTTGTTTTATTTAATTTATTTTGCCACTGTTTTGAATTTAAAATAATTCAAACAATGCCAAAAACTCCTCTGAATATTTTATATTGCTAAATGGACTTTTCCAAAAGCTTATAAAATATATCAGGGGTATTTGAAATTATATTCTAATTATATGAATATAATTCAAATTCAAATAGCTAATGAATTAAATCCAAAGTCCCAAAAATAAATCCTCAAAAATGTTTAATATTTTGGTTGGGACCAGAACCCTTACCAAAAATTATCAAACATTTAAGAAGAGCATTTTGGAGCAATGAATGAGATTTCTAGGGTTTTTGCCCCTCTTTTATTTAAGTTTTTGAGGCTTCCAAAATTCCCTCAGTTCAAATTTTCAGAATTTAAACATGATGCACACATGAGCTAGCCTAGAGCACTACCAGCAGCTAGGGATGTGACAATTTACCATTTACCTCTCATTTCATCTCCCCCACTTCACGAAGATTTGCCTTTTTTGCATTCTGTGATATGAAAAAGAAAAAAGATGTCCACAATTAAATTGTGAAGTTGAAATTAATTCCTTTGTCCTTGAGGGATCGTGCAAAATTTGGTTTTCTTCATTTCCTCACAATAGTGCCGATTCTTGGGATAAGTGCAAAGATGCTTTAATTACTAAGTATTTTATGCCCACGAAAATTATTTCCCTTAGAAACCAATTCATGAATTTTAAGCAACTGGAACATGAACATGTTGCACAATCTCGGGAAAGAATGAAATTGATGCCAAGAAATTGTCCTACTCATGGTTTAAATCTTTGGATGATTATACAAAAAATTTATGCGGGATTGAATTTTGTTTCTCGAAATCTTTTAGATTCTGCTGCTGTTGATATTTTTATGGAGATTACATTGGGTGAAGCTACTAAATTGCTAGATAATATTATGGTAACTTGTTCACAGTGGCATACGGAAAGAGCACCTACTAGTAAAAATGTTAATTCAATTGACGAAATTAGTACTTTGAGTGAAAAAGTTGATGCTCTTATGAAATTGGTTGCTAGTAAAAATGCTCCTATGGATCTTAATGATGTGCCTTTGTCTACATTGATTGAGAAAAATAGTGATCCTGTAGATCTGAATTTTGTCTCAGGAAACAACTTTAATAACAATGCTTATAGTGGTAAATTTAAACCTAGGCCTTTTCCTGGAAATTCCTCTAATAATTATGGCGATTCCAATGGTAATTCTTCTTACAATAATAATTGGAACCCCTCTGATCTTGAGAGTAATATTAAATAATTTGTCAATGCTAAAAAAGCTTCCAATACTATGATAGAAGAAAAGTTGAATAAGATTGATGATATGTCTAGAAGCATTGATAGAATTTCCCATGATGTAGAAAATCTCAAGATTTAAAATTTTCCACCCAAGGTTGATGTCAATTAATCAATTAAAGCTTCATATTGTAGAAGCGATGATGAAACCTTTAGAAGAAAAGTTGGAATTAGAGATTTTAATTCCTAAAAAAATATATGATGAATGGAACCTACCATTAAAGTCAAGATTAAAAATTATGTGATTTGGGTGCTAGTGTTTCCACAATTCTGAAATCTCTATGTGATGTGTTTGGTGTTACCAATATTGAAGAATGTTCTCTTAAATTGAACTTGGCGGATTCTACTATTAAAAAGCCTTTGGGAAGAATTAATGATGTTCTTCTTCTTGCAAATAGGAATGATGTGCCCATATTTATTGTTCTTGATATTGATTGCAATCTGTCATGTCTTATCATACTTGGTAGACCATTTTCACGAACTATAGGTGCCATGATTGATATGAAAGAAAGGAATATTAAATTTCAATTTCCACAAAGAAAGGGTATGGAACACTTCCCTAGAACAAGAATTAAGCCACCGTAATAATAAATCATGAGGGCAACCTAAGGACCAAAAACCAAAGATGACAATACTTGAATCTATGCATTATGCCTAGCGAGGGGCATAAAACGGTAGTGCTTGCTGGGAGGAAACCCAATGAATAAAATTTGTTGTTTTCCTTTTTCTTTCTGTTCTTGAGTGTTTGCACAATTATACTACTGTTATGACTGTGTTTTTATGTTTTAATTAGTGTTTGTGACAAGTAAAGCCATTTGGAATCATGTTGGGTGATAGTTGATTCGATCCTGTTGAAAAAAGAAACTTTTGCATCCAGTAACAGAATTGTTAAAATTCACGGATGCGGAAAAAATCCTGATTTTTTTTAAAAAGATGATATAAAAATTTCTTATGTTGTCCTAATTTTTCAAAATTTTCGGAGTTACACAAGTATGGACAATGTCCAGACTACTACATGTTGTTCGGTTTTTGACAGATTCTGTTTTCTTTGCATTTTGTGCTTATTTTGATGAAACTATGGATTGTATAGGGGGTATAAGCCATGGTAAAGTTAGAATATAATAGGTATAATGCAATAATAAAATATGAATGGGTTAGCAACAGTACTTAAAGTGGTGATTTGCTTAATTATACTAACAGATCTCACGAAAGCATTGTTAAGTTTTGTGTGATTGAAGTTTTCAAGTTTTGGGTGAGATCACGATGGATGGAGGAATAAGGAGTGAAAAGTGCCTAAGCTTGGGAATGCCCATGGCACCCCATGTTAATATGCAAGGAGAACCAAGCAACTAAGCTTGGGGATGCCCCAGAAGACATCCCCTCTTTCTTCTAACAACCATCGGTAATTTTACTTGGAGCTATATTTTTATTCGTCACATATCATGAGTTTTTCTTGGAGCGTCTTGTATTATATGAGTCTTTGCTTGTTTTGACTTTTAGTTTGTCACAATTTCCTTGCTGGACACACCTATTTGAGAGAGCAAAAATTATGCTATGATTTGTTAGAATTGCTCTACGTGCTTCACTTAAATTTTTTGAGCTATGGAATTGCTATAGTGCTTCGCCTATATCTTTTTGAGCAAGGTGTGCTTTAATTTTTTGATGAAATACTCTCATGATTCACTTAGATTAATTTGAGAGTTAGTAAATATTTGAAGAAATTCTCTCATGCTTCACTTATATTATTTTGAGAGATGAATTTTTTTTATGCTCAAGTTCTTCACTTAAATTTGTTTGAGCTTGTCAAAAGCAATTGCAATATATAAAATTAGTCCGAAAGTGATAGATATTCAAGAGGGATATAATAAAAACATTCATGAAGATCGTTGGACAAAATAAACTTTATTCTTTGTCATAGTTTTGAGATATGATGATAGTAACATATGAGTCATGTTGGTGAGTAATTATGCTTTAGTAAGAATATTGGTGTTAAGGTTTGTGATTCCCTATGCAAGCACAAAATTCAATAGTTATGCAATGAAATTGCGTCCTACTTCTGGTGCATTATTCAGTGTTAGTTATGCTCAATGCTCGTTTATGTGAATTTTTGTTTCTTGGTTGGTTGCTTCATAATCTATTTGCTGACCTTTCCTTATACTAAGTGGGAATACTACTTATGCATCCAAAATCCTTTAAACTAGTTATGCCATATGAGTCCACCATGCCTACCTATATGCGGTATTTTCGCGCCGTTCCAAGTAAATTTGTAGTGCCATCTCTAATTTTCAAAATGAATTTCCTTTTTGTGTGCCCGTACCGCTCATGAAGCGGCAGGGGGTGGACAATATTTTTCGATGCTAGATGTGTTATTCTCTAGATGATTGTTTATTAACTTGTCATTAAATGAGAGTGTGGCGGTAATAGGGGTGCCCAATCCCGAAATGAAAAAGAAATTTACTTTATGTTGCCAAATAATTAATTCCTTGGAAAGTGTTGGTATGGAAGGCACATGTGAATAAGACTAGCCATGGATTGTGCTAGAATGGTGGAAAAAGGAATAAACTTTATTTTATGTCTGGGAGCCGCCTATGATGTATCTAGCATGGAAAGTATTGGGAACTACTCGGTCGTTTTCTATCATGGGTTGACACGATCATGTGTGGGGCTATGACCCCCTTTGTGGTTCGGTAAGGGGGAGATCACGTTGCACAAAGAGCGGAAGCCATGGGGGCGGCGCGATGGTGATGACGCTGGTGGTTCTTACACAAGTTTGGGGCGCCGTGAGGCGTAAAACCCTACTACTGCCTTTTGGTGGATTGGATGGTGGAACACAACAGCATGCAGCACTCAAGCCCGGCAAGATGGCCTCGGGGCAAGCAGCTACACGCATACAAGTGCGAGGGGGTCCGAATACCTTTCTATGTTGCCTTGGACCTCCTTTTATTGCTCAAGGGGTAACCAAAGTGGCAAAACACTATTTATCTAATGATTAGATAGCTAACAGTGCTATGATACCTAACTTTGGCAGTTAGGACAAAGTGCATTAAATGCACTACTAGGTGTCATGTGGAGGGTGAAGCCTAGCAAGCCTGCCGTGCCGCTTAATCCTCTTCTGCTTATCTATTCGATACGCCTCTAGAGTCTGGAAGGGTGTAAAATGATTGTAATTTGTCTTCTAATGGGCTGCCACGTGCTTAGTGGAGGCCATCTAATCATCTGGGGGCTCGACACCACATTGACAAATGATTTGCGTTGCTGTGCAGTGGTGCGGTGATGCGGTGGTGCCTTGGTGGGATTTACTGTCCTTGCTATTCCCAGCAAGCTTGTCGGGGCAATCTTGGACTTGTCCTTGGGGTGGCCTCGACCCGATCGGGCTCTCCTGCCCACAAGGGAGGCCTTCCCAAGGCAATGCCTTGCTGTCTTGTATGTTAGCTTGGTCTTCTTGATTTGCTCCTTGATCTCACAAAGAGCGGTTTCTCTGGCTTGTTGTCGCTTTATATGCTTGTGATTGGACATGCGATGCCAACACGCTTGTGTATAAGTCTGGTCACCTAGTGCACATGTTTGTTGCACCTACTGGAGCCCCCGGGCCTGGCCTATATGTGTCGCCATGTATTGTTGGGGTAGGCCCCAAGAAATACACAGGCGAACACTTCAGCCAAACTGCAATGGGATCAATGTCCTTCTTGATATCTTCTTTGCTTCTTCATTAACCCGTGATTGAATCAGTTTCCGATTTCTCCATGCACAGTGTGGAACGACGTGGGGTAATTTATGTAATGATCCGCTGGCCGCCCACACCCCACGCTCACAGGGAGGTAACTGCCATTTTACTTATCCCACTACCTCTATCGTTTCCGTCACGTACGCTGCATGCATTGCGCAAGGTTGGTGGCGGGCGCGGTAGGACGCGGGATTGAGTGCCACGGTAGAAAAATCAGCACTGTGGATAGGCGCGGGAGGGCCGTCATTGGTTTTGGATGCCGTCAGCAATGCAGATGGATTGGATTGGTGGAGTGGGGCGGTTGCCTTTTGGGTGGCGAGGAGCCAGCCCTTGGCCATGCTCCCCTATAAAAGGAGGCATGGGCGAGGGGCTCACCACACACACATCTGCTCCTTCTTCTTCTTGCATCTTGCTTCCATTATGGTGAGGGGAATATAACACGGTCAGGCTTCAGTAGTGGCGATAAGGGTCTCTTCTTGGCAGCGCCTTCCTCCCCCTAGTTGGGGATGCGGGTCGGAGTCCAGCGCACAAGATGGTGCTGTGGGACGTGGGCGCGGCCATCACGGCGCTCGAGGCCGAGGAGGGCATGCTGGCGCTCTGGTCGCTCCTCCCCCGGTCGCCCTGGCTCCGAAGGAGGGCTACGCTAGGGACCAGCCATTGGAATTCATCATCAAGCTGCACCGGCCTTCCTGCAGCCGCCTTCAGCATCCTACTCCTTTTGCAAGGGTCATGGAGGAAGAACAACCAACATGATTGAAGTTGCACATGAGGGGCTGCTGTAATGGCAACATGCAGACGGACGTGGATTTCCCCGCACCTCATGTCATGCTTCTCCAGCGTGGCTGGAAAACCTTTGCTCGTGCCCATAGCTTGGTGGTGGGGCACGGTATCCATTTCAAGTTAATAGAGGCCAACCTTCTCTCCATCAAGGTCTTCGAGCGTTTGGGTGCTTGCTTAGGTTGCTGCATGGGGAGCTCGACCAACAACGAAAGCTCCTCCTCGTGCAACAGTGATGAAGAGGACAGTGACTACGATGACGACGATGCCGAGCGGGAGGACGGCGGCTCATACTCCAGCTAAGCACCGGTCGCATGGTCACCATTAGCTAGGCACCGACAGCACCATCATCTACATCTAGTCTTCTCCCCGACAGAGCGATTTGCCGGGGTGTTGGGTGTGGATGTCTCCGCCTCCTCCAGCTGAACTCCGGCAGGCTTCCTCATGGACTCCGGCTTCATCTTCCCTGTCAGTGTCCCTCCTGCTGCGTTCTGCTGGTGCTGG
Organism: Triticum aestivum; assembly: GCF_018294505.1. Taxonomy (NCBI): domain Eukaryota; kingdom Viridiplantae; phylum Streptophyta; class Magnoliopsida; order Poales; family Poaceae; genus Triticum; species Triticum aestivum. The sequence continues at coordinate 363,048,161 of NC_057810.1, forward strand.
CAGTGGTGACGAGGGCATCACCTAGCCGCTCTCTTCGTCCGTCGCCTTCATCTGCGCCCTCCCGATCTTGTTAGACTACGTACCACGGGCCTTGATGGGGTCAGGCTGGGCTTTTGCCCAGGCACTCCTTTTGCCCTCTTCACCTCCCACTGTAGGTCCTAGGAGGAGAGGGACAAGAAAGGCATTACGGGGCAGTTATCTTTTTTCAATACAAAAGATGTAGGCACTTGCCAAACTTTAGTCTTAATTATGTAATCTTTTCCATCCACATTTGTGAGGTTCATACTTATTTTCCTGTGTATTAATAAACAAAAGATATGCTTGCCGGGCACTTGTGCATGTATCACGTCCATGCATAGGAACGACTCCTCTATACTCTCAAGTAAACAAGATTTTCCAACAAGACACCTTGACGGTCTCTTCCATTACTTGCCGCAAGGCTCTGCTTGGCGAGCTAGGAGCGTGGAAGTGAACTCGCCCCTTGTCAACCATTTTTTCCAAATGCCACTGCGACAACCCTGACCAAAGCGATCTTTGAGTCAAAATAATGGGAGAACAAATGTTGGACGGTGAAAATGTTTTTATACAAACAAGTTTTCCACAAAGAGGTAATCTATGGATGACTAGAAAGAACTTATCTTCTTTGTGTTGCCGGGGCCCGATGTGCAAGCTTGTTCTCATTCCTCTCCTTTGGGAAGTTTATCCATGGCAGGAGCCCTATTGTTAGTTTAGGGAAAATAGTAGCATACGACCTCATCTATATGACCTAATGCTATGGTAAAGTCATACATAAATAAACATGCATGCAAATTCTAGGTGCCATCGCTTCATTTCATTATCTTTGCTCAGGGTCTGTGTTTGGATTTGTACAAAGGGTTACATGCGCAATGACAAGGCTCGTACAAAAGGTGGTTGCAGGGGCTGAGCCCGGCAACCGCACCTTATGGGTAGAACTTGCGAAGATGCTCAATATTCCATGAGTTTTGCACCTTAATGCCATCTTCGGTCTCCAAACAAACTGTGCCCAGTCTGGTGACTTGTACTACCCATTAAGGGCCTTAACACTTCAGCATCAACTTGTTGGAACCCTTGGCAGGCTGAACACGCCTAAGGACAAGGTCGCCTTCCTCAAGGCTCCAGACATGAATCTTGCGCCTATGATAGCAACGCAGGGCTTGCTGGTAACATGGAACATGTGCAGCGGCCTGGAGATGATCTTCCTCGAGGAGCGTGGCATCGACATGCCAAAGCTGCTCCTGCTCTACTTCATCATAAGCAAGTACTTGAGATGACACGTATATGAGTTCCGTGGGGAGCACTCTTCTGCCCCATACAGTAGGGAGAAGGGAGTCTAGCTGGTGGCTCGATTTGGTGTCGTACGGTGGGACCAAAGAACCACCAGCAGCTCATCAATCTAGTGCATCCCGCACTTCTGCAACCTATCAAAAGTTCTCGTCTTGAGTCCACGTAGCACTTCAGCATTCATCCTCTCAGCTTGCCCATTGCTCCGGGGATGAGCAACAGAAGCAAACAATACCTTGCTTCCAAGGTTTTGGACATACTGCATGAAGGCGCGGCTCGTGAATAGGGTGCCATTAGCGGTGATTATTCTGGTAGGCACTCAAAAATGACATACCAATCCTTTCATGAACTTGATACCTGACTATACGGTCACCTTCCTCACTGGCTCCACTTCCGACCACCTTGTAAACTTGTCGATGGCGACGTACAAGAATTCAAAGCTCCCGGTAACATGGGGGAAGGGGCCCAAGATGTCGAACCCCCAGACGAAAATGGTCAGGATAAAAGGATCATTTGGAGAGCTTGAGGTGGTTGATGGATGTTCTTGGAGTGGAACTAGCGGCCTTCACATTTGATGACTAGCTCGGTTGCATCCTGGAGGGCTGTGGCCCAGTAGAAAGCCTGTCGGAAAGCTTTTCCAACTAGGGCTTTTGATCCAATGTGGGAGCCACACATGCCCTTGTGTATCTCTGCCAACAGCTTCTGCCCATCTTCCTGGCAAATGCACTTCAATTTCCATTTGGCCTTTTTCTGTATAGTGTGTCATCGACAAACTCATACATATTTGACCTTAGGGCTACTTTTTCAGCTTCTTACTCTTCGGGAAGGTCTCCTGTTTGAAGGAAATGGACTATGTGCTGCGCCCAAGTTGGAGCCTATGCCTCGACAGAAAGGACTAAAGGCACTTCCTCGTTTGTGGGAGCATTTGTTGGCGCTCTGGGAACGGGGGTCCCCAGACTTGCCAGCCTGTGGCCTGCGGCGTGGCTCAGCAGTGGCCAAGTACGGCCCGTCTTCATCGACCCAAGCTCAAGACCCTCGCGAGGGGGCAAGCCTCGGGGGGCAGATGACACAAGGCCTTCCTCAAGGGCGGCCTCGCCAGGAAGGCTCGCGAGGAGGCGGAGAGATCAAGGCAAAGGGTACCTCGTGAGGTGCTCATGACGCAAGCCATGACGATCAAGACCAGGCAGGCGCCAGGCGGGTGCCAGCCTGTGCAGTGTCCTCGTTTCCTCTTTGGTGCAAAGGGGGCAAGCGCAGGCGCGGAGTACCGAGGCATCAAGCAAAGGTTTCCATATTGGTGCAACGAGACCAAGATCAGCAAAGCGCCAGGACGAATGTCACCGTGCAGCCCAGGACGGCGTCATCACCAGTGCCTTTGGCAGTCAAAGACCACCGTTAGTCAGGATAGCTTGTACTAGCTATCCCCCTTCAAAATGGTCGTTGTTGGCTCCCTTCCCGCTCAATATTTGGGAAGGACCAGGGCCTCTATATAAAGGGATAGCCACCACAGTAGACGGGGATCGAATCCTTCCCCGGCAGAACACCACCACAAGAACACCTCTTGCGAGGTTGTTCTTCCTCTGTACTTCTCATCATTAGCCCGAGAGGCAATCCACCACACCACACACGGGATTAGGGTATTACACCACAACGGAGGCCCGAACCTGAATAAACCTCGTGTCTCTTGTGTTGTTCATCGTGCTAGCTTAGATTTGCGGCGAGGTTTTGGGGCGTGGATTGGTAGGGAGAAGATCTTCATGCGCACCCCAGAGTTTGAACCTTAAGGGTTTTGCCGGAACCTGATATGTGACATTTGGCGCACCAGGTAGGGGTGCCCCGAAATCTTTCCTCCGCTGATCTGCGTCCCATCGCTTCTTCCCATCCATGGCAGACGCTCGCCGAGCTCGCACCGAGTGTCGGGCTGCTCTCGCTGCCCGCGTCGCCCAGACGGCTCCCGTTGGTGGGGCCCCTCGTTGTTCTCCCTCGCCTGCCGCCAACGCCGCCACCAGCCCGGTGGAGAATGAGCAGCAAGCATCTTTGCTGCATCCCTTGATGTGGCGGGAACGCCGCACCGCCACTCCATCGCCGACTCTAGCTGCTTCGTCGTCCCACGCTTGTCGCGCTCCCATGGACACGCAGGCCGCGTTGCTCCTGGCACGTGAGCTCCTGCGCTACCGCCCCGTCGACGACCTCTACGAGGAGTGGCTCTCTCACATCACCAAGCTCGTCAGTGCCGCAGGGGGCTCTCCCGCGCCATCCCTCTCGCTGCCTCGCCCTCCGTCCTGCATGGGCGATGCAGCTCAGGGGGTGCCTCCGCCACCTCCTCCTCAAGAAGGCACCCTGGCTCCAAGGCACGCAGCCCCTCGACGTAACCCACTGTGTCCAGCGCCCACGCGACAAGAAAGGAGTTGTCAAGAAATCCCTAGGCCTCAAGAAGACGCATGTGTGCTCCCCGCTCCAGCACGGCAAGACCGCATCCCTGCACCAACACGCCAAGACCCCGTGCTGCCCCTGGCAGCGACGCGCGGGAACCATCAAGAGCAGGCCCCACATTTGCAAAAAGCTCCAGTGGCATCAGCAGGTTGTCGTGCCTTCACCACCGAGCTATGCAGCGTTGCCTGGCCAGGCAAGTTCAAGCCGGATCTGCCTCCTCGCTACGATGGCACTGCCAACCCCGTGGAGTTCCTGCAGCTCTACGAGCTAGGCATCGAGGCGGCCAACAGGGACAAAAAGGTCATGGCGAACTAGTTTCCCATGGCACTCAAGGATGGTGCCCGCACCTGGCTCCTGAACCTGCCTCCTGGCTCGATCTCCTCTTGGGAGAAGATGTGCAACCATTTCATCGCCAACTTCCAGGGAACTCGCGACCGTCCTATGGCCATGGGTGACCTGTGTCGCGTTAAGCAGCAGCCTAGAGAGACCCTGCAGAAGTACATCCAGCGCTTCAACAGCGCTTGACTCAAGATTCCCCAGGTGACTGAGGAAGCCATGACATCAGCGTTCTCCGACAGCGTCCGCGACGTCAAGATGAAGGAGGAGCTCGCCATCCACGAGGATCTGTGCACATCTCTGGAGCTATTCAACCTGGCGACCAAGTGCACAAGAGCTAAGGAGGGGCGCCTCTCCCTTCTCAAGCTTCCAGCTGCTGACCCAGAAGAGAAGAAGGCCAAGGCCAAGGACGTGAAGCGCAAAGGAGCAGCCATGCTCGCAGCAGAACTAGACACGAAGCACGGCAGGGACCAGCCAGAGTTGTCCAATGGTAGCCGATTCTGCGCCTACCACAACCTCTACACCCACAACACCAACGAATGCGAGGAGCTCAGAGCCGTTCGAGAAGGACGCATCGGTCGACGCCCCGAGCGCAATGACCGGGGCTACGACCGAGGAGGAGGAAGAGGTGGAGGACGTTGGGACGACCAAGGACCTCCCCAGGAGTGGCGTGACAGCCCTCGTGAGGATTGCTAGCAGGACCAGCCTCGCGAGGGGGCTTGGAGGGATCGGCCTCGTGAGGATCGCCCGCAGGGTAACGCAGGCCTTCCTCCTCTGCCGCCACCGCCAAGAAGGAATGACGACCACCACCAGGACGAGGGGGCTGGGGGCTTCCAAGAGCCATGTGTATCACTTGCATCTTGGGTGGTGCACAAGCCCCAGCCTCTCAGTGCATCTTCAAGCAGTTTGCTCGCGAGGTGAATGCAGTCCTCCCGAAAATCGAGGCCACACGCCCTCTCCGATGGTCCACGTGCGCCATCACTTTCAGCTCAGCAGATCAACTCAAGTGTGCGGCCACAGCTGGCGTCCTCACAATGCTTTGTTCCCCTTTCATCCGCAACGTGCAAGTTACCAGGACTCTCATCGATGGCGGCGCAGGTCTCAATGTCCTGTCCGTCGAGATGTTTAACAACCTTCAAGTGCCATATGATCAACTTCAGCCAATCAAGCCTTTCTCAGGAGTCACTGACGGCTCCACTACCCCGATAGGGCAGGTCCGCCTCCCTATCACCTTCGGACAGCGCAACAACTACCGGACCGAGGTCATCGACTTCGACGTTGCCCATATTCGCCTGCCATACAATGCCATCCTCGGGTATCCAGCCTTGGCCAAGTTCATGGAGGTGACCCACCATGGTTACAATGTCCTCAAGATGCTGGGAAGCGGCGGAATCATCATAGTCCCCTGCGAAGAGAAGGATGCGGGGTGCTCCCTCGAGCGCGCCTTCCAAGCTGCATCAATCAAGGACCCAGACCGCAAGAGCGAGAACCCTCCTGAGGCTGTTCCCAAGAAGAAGAAGACATCGCCCAGCTCAAGGCCCCATGAGGTTGGCATCTCCGGAGGTGTCGCGTCAGGATATGCGCCCGTGCAAGGGGCGGCTCCCTCCATCACATAGGAAGGCGCGCCCGGCGCCCTCCTCGGGCAGGGCTCGGGGCCTTTCTTCTGGAGGGCCTTAGACTTTGCCAAGATCACAAGGGAGGCACTCGGGCACCACTCGGAGGCGTGCTTTGCAGCATGTTTCCCTTAGGAAGGCATGGGGCAAGGAAGGCCCAACCCTCAGGAGTTCATCACCAAGACCACTCAGGAGCTTCAAGAATCAAGAGTCATACGCGGTGATCGCCGCCTGCCTGGCGTAGCCCCCCATCTAGGCGAGGATGGCGGGCTGCGCATCTGCATCGACTACCCAGGGCTCAGCTGAGCCGCGTCTCAGGAGCGCTTCTGGCCTTCGCACGTGGGACGTTGCGAGGGTCCGCCGTACACCTACATTCACATGCATTTCGGCCTGCTAGATGCGGCTGCTACTCACCAGCGCCACCTGCGGAGCATCCTGGCGGCTCAAGAGGCCAGGCATCACGCAGTCCTGGCGGAGATGGAGATGGTCCTCGAGGAACCACCTGGACCCCTAGAGCCTCCCGAGGCTCAGGGCTCCGGTGGCTCGTGAGGGTCAGCCTCTTCACCACGCATCTTCAGCACCTCCTCTACAATGGTACCAGGTGACATCTTCCGAGTTCATTTCAGCTAGGAGCGCCCTCCGGGCTGCATCATTCCTAGGTTGCGTGGGTCTGTCCCTGCGGCATGTATCCCTTTGGCTTATGTCTTTAATTTACCTTGCTGGGGGCGCCCCTCGGGCTACATCATCCCCAAGCCGCTCGGGCCTGACCCAGTGGCATGTATCCTGCATGCGTTTATCTAAGCTGATTTGCCTTTCATGCTTAACCTGCCTATGATTAAGATCTCCCGCCTACCACGGGCCTTTTCTCCCTCATGCAAATCGTTTGCATGTTAAAAGGGGGGCTCCTGAGCATCGCGACTCAGGAGCTCTTACTGGCTCTCCAGCCTTCACCACTGGCCTTGTCCACGGCACCGCGACCTGGCATACCAGCGGCGGCTGAGCTTGCTTGAGGGCCGGGACCTGAGGACATAGAGCATTTGCATCTAACCATCTCGCAAGAACACTCAGCCGCCCAAGGTTCAAGACCAGGCGCAACCCGCCTTGAGGTAGGGCCTCGTGAGTCCCTTGCTGGCTCACGAGTGCCCAGATACACCTCGTCCAGCTCTGACGTGCAAGCCACGTGTCAGGGTGGGGCTGTAGACGCTCCGGGGGCTCCTCCCGGAGGGGGGGCTCCCACGTACCAGTGGAAGCACCATGCTCCGTGCTGGCTGACGACACTGCCGAGGAGCGGCTATGCCCGTACATATATAGAAGCGCTATGCTCCGCGCAGGTGATAAACAACTGAGGGTGGCCCACGGCCGTATCAACGTCAGGGAGCCCAGAGCTCAGTGTTTGGCATCATCGCAACACCTAGCGTCACACGAGGGAGCTAGACACGGGGGCTGCACCCGGGTCACGCCCGAGCGCACGCCACCCAGCCAGGTCCCCCGAACCTATTCGTCGCGCACCCCTCCCCGAGCGGAGCCAAGGTACGAAGACTGTATGAACATCAAGGGGGACTCCTGAGCATCGTGACTCGGGAGCCTAACTGGTCACGTAGCCCCTCACTCCTTAGTTCCGCAAGGCTAATGGTGGTTGAGGTATGCGCGGGGCCGGGCCCTGCCGACGTAGAACGACAGATCTACTCCTACAGCCCTCCCTATTTGCTGTTTGCGTGTCAAGGGGGACTCTTGAGCATTGCGACTCAGGAGCCTAACTTGTCATGTAGAGGCTGTTTGGATGGTAACCAACACTAACCTTACCAAAAAATTGGTCATGCCCATGATATTTGGCTAGCGTTTGGTCTGGTACCACTTTTGGCTCGCCATCATCGACTTGGGCGCGCCCGCGTATCGTTTTCGCCAACTCGCGGGTGAAACAGCGGCGCAGAAATCATCCGCCAAAATATTGGCTGCCAAATCTGGCGCGAGCCAGCCACCGTGATATAAAAGGCACGATTGATTTTTCCCCACCTCTTCGCCACTTTCCCATCTCTCTTCTTATCTCCACGCACAGAAGCGCTCTCGATCCAATCACCGGGCGGCCGCGTTCTGCGTCGGTGCGAGCTTCTCCGGCGGCCGGCGACTGGCGACGCTGCTCCACCTCTCGCCCTCCTCTCCCAGTCAAGCTACGCTCCAAGGTCAGCCGCTGAAAACCAAACGCTTGCCAATGGTTTTGCCAAAAAGTTGGCAAGTGCTATGGGCTACAAACCAAACAGCCATAACCTGCCAATTTTTTGGTCTTGCCTTCAAGTTGGCCATGCCAATAATTTGGTAGGGCTAGATGGGGCACAATCCAAACAGCCCCGTAGCCCCTCACTCATTCGTCCCGTCCTGGTGATCCGGTCGGGGCTAACGGTGGCTGAGGTATGCGCGGGGTCGGGCCCTGCCGATGCAGAACACAAAGCAAATAGGAAGGAAACCGCAAAATCTCGAAGCAAATCCAGAAGCAAATATTACAAACCATAATTGTCTTCACGATACCAAACGCAAGTTTAAACGCCTCCACGAGGCACAGTGCATATTGTAGGAATTAAAACATGAAAGAAGCCATGAGAAGATCACCCTTGGGCAACGTCGTCAGTCGCTAGGAGCCCCGCCTCCGTAGTGGTGTCACCTTCATGAGCTCCACCTCCCGAGGACACGGAGTCAACAACACCAGCCTTGGGCGCAGTGGCAAAGGCGCGGAACTTCGCCAGCAGGGCTTCCGCTCGGCCCTTCACAGCTTCAGCTGTAGTGGCGGAGAGCTCGGCGTCCACGGGCTCCAGCAGCTCATCGAGGTTGGTGTCAAGGTCGCGAAGGTAGACGTGACTGAGGACCCGCGTCAGTGCCGCGGAAGAAAGGACGCGAGCTTCAACCTCGGCCATGCGGCCAACGCCGGTCAAGACTTCCTCAAGCACTTTGACTAAGAAGGGAAGCAGTTGGGCGGGGCCGTCCTTGGCCCCGGCCAGCGGCTTCTCCAGGCCACCATCGTAGAGCGTCTTCAGCGCCTTGCGAGACCTCACCTCAAGATCCGCGAAGGCCATGCGATCCTCGTCCAGGACCTTCGCCTTGGCCTCCAGCTCGGCCCTTTCCACCTTCAGCCTATGCTCCAGCGTCTTCAGCTGGCCGCCTTCAGCAACCAGCTTGGAGTCGCGGTCCCCGATGGCGTTCTCCCGAGCCTTCATCTCCTCCTCCTTTGCCTGGCAGTCGTGAGCTTCTTTGTCGAGCTCATCACGTAGACCCTGCAGCTCGGTCTCCAGCGCCTTGCAACGGTCTTGGGCGACCGTGGCATCCTTCAGCGTCGCATCGCGGGCGGCCGCAACCTAGGTGGCGGCCAGCTTCTCCTCCTCAGAATCTGCCGCAGCCCGGCTCAGCGCCGCTCGGACAGAGGAATCAGAGTGAACCCAGCCACAGACCAGCTGCAGGCGCCCGGCTACCAGGTGGGAGTTGGCGCCCTAGAGGTCTACTCACAGCTGGCCCAGCTTAGCAGTGGCACGGTCCAAGACGGCGGAGGAGGCAGAGGAGTCCGGAACCAGTGGTGCTGGAGGAGAAGGCGGCAGCGTTATCACGACTTGGGAGACCAGGAGGTCCTGACTCTTGTCCGCCTCAGTGACGGCATCAGGCACCGGTGCCCCTAGAGTCAGCGGGGCCACGGGGGCTGACACCCTGCCAGGGCGCTCCTCCTGGCCTCTCGAGGATGATCGAGCAGGGGAAATGCGAGCTCCACCGCCTCCCCTTCCCGCAGGCGAAGGTGCGGCACAACAGATAAGCCTACCACAGGCGGAGCCACCATGTCCCCCTTCAGCTTCTTCGCCACAAGCGGCGGCCTGACCAAGTGATGGAGGACATCAAGCCCTAGTAGCAAAAACAAGAACAAGACGGAGTTCGAGCACTTACAGGTCAATCGCGGCATAAGCTGGGGGACTCTTGCCGAGCTTAAAGCCCGTTAGCCTCTTGGTCCGGGGTGCAGCCTCGAGAGGTCCAGGAGCAGAAGAGGGCGTACCAAAAGGGCTGGAGGCGGCTTCAAGCGGTGCCTGGGCAGGAGTAGACCCTCGGGAGATCAGCCCCGATCTGTCTTTGTTCGGGATCATGGGCGGGTCTTCTTCCTCTCGCCTGGCGTCGGCCTCGTTGTCGTCCGGCAGGGTGCGGAGGATGTTGGCCCTGCGCCGGGGAGAAGTCTCCCCCGTCCCCTCAGCGGTCGCCTCCGAGTCGCGCTCTTCTTCTTCTTCATCGTCTTCCTCTCGTCCTCCGCAGGAATCATCAGAAGACAATTCCACCGGTGCCGTCCAGGAGGCACCTCCAGCACCACACTGCACCCGTCAAAGGTGGGCATGGCGTCCACCACCTGCTGCCAATTGTCGCGAAGGAACAGGGGGCAGGAGCGCCCTCCAGACCTTCCACGTCCTCTCCGACCAAGAGGCGGAGAATTGTGACCAGATCCTCGTCGTCCAGGGCCACCGAGTCCAGGCGGAGATCGTTGTCGCACCCCCAAGCGTCCACAACGGGCGCGAGTGCGCCTGAAGTGGAGCCATCCGCTGCGCCAGGAACTCCCTCAGGAGCGTCGCCCTGGTCAGCTTCGCCACCTTCATGTTGCTCGGCCTCAGGTCGGCGTTTATCTTCTTCAGCACCGACTTCGCCCATCGGTCATCAAGCTTCACACGGGACCACGCCTCGTCAGCCTGGGGCTGCTCCGTGGGCTACACCAACCAAGAGTGGATGCATCTGGCATCCACCATGACCCACTTGCTCCGGAAGCCATCGACCCTCTTCCCGGTCTTCGAGATCGCGTTGGCCTTGGAGTACGCGATGAAGCCAGTGCATGCCAAGGTATGGCTGCCAGTGATTCAGAGGGAGAAGAAGTGGCGCAGCAAATCCACGGACGGCATCACCCCAATGTGCGCCTCGTAAGCGAAAATCGACAGAAGGAGAACGGAGTTGGGATGGAGATGAAGGGCCTCCAACCTGTAATGGCGAAGGACGACGTAGAAGAACTCGGAGAAGGGAAGCACCAAGCCGGCGATGATGGTGCTCATGAAGAAGGGTAGAAGGTGCTCCCCTTAGCCTCCGGATTAGCGGAGCCGGCCCGGAGTCCGGTCTCCCCCATCACGCTGCTCTGCACCGCCGTCATCAGGCGTGTAGCGACGAGATTCTTCTCCGTCATGTTGGGGGGATCCAGGGCCGGCGAATACCAAGCCGGCGGGGCCCCGGCCACAGCCTTGCGGGGCGCCATTGCTCGCTGAAAGGGGAATGATGGAGCGGATCTGGAGATTTCGGAAGCAAGAGAGCAAGGAAGGGGATCTGGAGCAAGGTGAATGAGAGCAATGAAGGTAAGCCTTTCCCCAGTTAGCCTTTTGTCAGTCGGGCGGTTGCCGAGGCAGCATGGGGAAGCGAAGACGCACGTCCAATCAACCGCCGTGCGGCAACCAAGGCCGTAGGCTATTGGGGCCCGCGGCGCTCTGCACTTGCCCTTTGGCTTCGCTGCTAAGCCAAGTCCGAACGCGCCTTGGGCCCGGGGCTACTGTCGGCATTCTGGGAATGGGGGTCCCCAAACTTTCCTGCCTACGGCCTGCGGCATGGCTTAACAGTGGCCCAGTACAACCCGTCTTCATTGACCCAAGTCAAGACCCTCGCGAGGGGCCAAGCCTCGCCGGGCGGACGACACAAGGCCTTCCGCAGGGGCGGCCTTGCCAGGCAGGTTCGTGAGGAGGTGGAGAGATCAAGGCAAAGGGTACCTCGCAAGGTGCTCGTGACGCAAGCCATGACGATCAAGACCGGGCGGGCGCCAGGCGGGCGCCAGCCTGCGCAGTGTCCTCGTTTCCTCTTTGGTGCAAAGGGGGCAAGCGCAGGCGCGGAGTACCGAGGCATCAAGCAAAGGTTTCCATATTGGTGCAATGAGACCAAGATCAGCAGAGCGGCAGGAGGGAGGTCACCGTGGAGCCCAAGACGGCATCATCACCAGTGCCTTTGGTAGTCGAAGTTCACCTTTAGTCAGGATAGCTTGTACTAGTTGTCCCCCTTCAAAATGGTCGTTGTTGGCTCCCTTCCCACTTAATATTTGGGAAGAGGATCAGGGCCTCTATATAAAGAGATAGCCACCGTAGTAGAGGGGGATCGAATCCTTCCCAAGCAGAACACCTCTCGCGAGGTTGTTCTTCCTCTATACTGCTCATCATCAGCCCGAGAGGCAATCCACCACACCACACATAGGATTAGGGTATTACACCACAATGGTGGCCCGAACCTGTATAAACCTTGTGTCTCTTGTGTTGTTCATCGTGCTAGCTTAGATTCACGGCGAGGTTTTGGGGCGTGGATTGGTAGGGAGAAGATCTTCGTGCACACCCCCAGAGTTTGAACCTTAAGGGTTTTACCGGAACCCAATATCCGACAGCACTCACCTTGACTGCAAGAACTTGCGGTTCCGCGGGGAGGGTGCTGCTCACTAACTGAAATTGAGTTGTCCCTGGCAGCCTCTCTACCAGCGGCTCCGGGAAGCTCTGCCAGAAGATATTTGTTGGAGTCCAACTTTCTCCTTTTTCTAGCCATCATTGAAGGGGACACTGATGGTTGAGTTAGGTGGAGGACAAAAGTCCCTGGTTCAACAGGGAGCTTTTGTGTGGCACACTTTGACAAGTGATCAGCAATGTTGTTCTCCACACGAGGTACGTTCTCTATTTGTAACATGTCAAAGTGCTCTTCTAGCTTTCTCACCTCCTCTGCAAATGCCTCCATCAATGGACTATGGTAATCGTTATTGACTTGCCTCACCACAAGTTGCGAGTCTCCACAGATGATCAATTTCTTGATTCATAACTCCACCGCAATTGTAAGCCCGGCAAGGAGCACCTCATATTCAGTAGTTTTGTTGGTGGCCTTTTCTCGGGGGAAATGCATTTGAACCACATACTTGAGATGCTCCTCCGTGGGCGCAGCAAGAAGCACGCCAGCTCTAGCGCCCTACAACGAGAAAGCACCATCAAAGTACATGATCCATTCTTGAGGTGCCTCCTTGTTGGGGATAACTATTTCTGGTATTTCTTCATCTGGAGTGGGCTTCCATTCTACAATGAACTCTGCCAATGCTCTGCTCTGGATAGTTGAGGTACTTTCGTACTGCAGGCCAAGGCTTGACAATTCTAGTGCCCATTCAACTATCATGCCGGTGGCTTAGGGATTCATTAGTATGCACTTAAGTGGGAAACAGGTAACAACCGTGATTTCATGGGCTTGGAAGTAGTGGCATAATTTCCTCGAGGCCATGATAAGGCCGAAGATCGGTTTTTGCACTCTACAGTAACTTGAACTAGCCCCCCCCCCCCCGCATAGGGAGCTGACAAAGTAGACCGACCGTTGCACCACTTTCTTCTTTGCCGCAGCTTTGGGACTCCCTCTGCTAACTTGTTCTGCTTCTCTTTTGTTCTTTGTGTGATCCTACCGTGATTGGTTTGGTTTCATATTCATAGGGGACAGTTGTTGTAGCTACTTCCTCATCCACTTCTCACTACGCCAGCAGTGCTATGCTAACCACTTGTTTCGTTGCTGCTAAATATAGCGGCAACGTCTCATGAGGTCTAGGAGCGACTAAGGTGGGAGCAGAGGAAAGGTAGGCTTTCATGTCTTGCAGCACCGCTTCTGCCTCCAGGATCCACTTCATCGTACTTTCCTTCTTCAAGATTTTGAAGAAACGCAAGGGACGCTCGGCAGACTTGGAGATGAACCTACTCAGCACGGCAACGCATCCAGTCAAACGCCTCACATCTTTGACAGTCCTGGGTGCCTGGATTTGCTCAATTGCCCTGATCTTGTCTGGGTTAGCTATATCCCTCGCTGGGACACAAAGAAATGAAGGAGCTTGCTAGAGGGAAGACCAAACACACACTTCTCAGGGTTTAGCTTCAAATTGATCTTGCGCAAGTTTGCAAAGGTCTCTTCCAAATCTTGAATGAGTGTTGATTTGTCCTTGATCTTGACCACTATATGATCCATGTAAGCTTCTATATATCTGTGTAGCTGAGGTTCAAAACCAATTTGTACTGCTCTTGCAAAGGTGGACCCACGGCTCTTTAACCCGAAAGGCATACATATAAGGCAGTACGTGCCACATGGAGTTATGAACGCGGTTTTGTCTTCATCTTCCTTGGCATGAATATCTGATGGTATCTGGAGTACATATCCAAAAAGGAAAGCAGATCGCACCCGAAAGTGGAATCTACAATCTGATTGATGCACGGCAGGGGGAAAGGGCCCTTCGGGAGGCCTTGTTCAGGTCTGTGAAGTTAATGCAAAGCCTCCATTCCCATTTGCCTTGCGCACTACCACTGGGTTTGCTAACCATGTTGAATGTAACACTCCTCTGTCCAAACCAGCTGCTTCAAGTTTCTTAATCTCCTCAGCAATGAACTGTTGCCGCCCCAAAGCTTTCTTTCGGACCTTCTGCTTGACGGGCTGAGCATGAGGATAGATAGGAAGGTGGTGCTCGATTACCTCCCTAGGAACACCGAGGATGTCAGATGGTTTCCAAGAAAACACAGCGACATTCGCCCACGGGAAGGCAATGAGTGTGCTTTCCTATTTGTCATCAAGGGTGGCACTAATGGTGAACGTTTCGTCAATGCTATCCTGCCTTGCTGGGACTTTCTTTACAGCAGGTAAAGCAACCTTGGATTTCTTGCTAGTGGAACTCTCCGGCAGGTCATCGAGGGGTGCAGTGCACTCCGAAGAGGCGCTCTTCCCGGAGGCCTTGCCCGCATCTCTGCTAGCCTTCTTTCCCTTTTTTGCTTCCTTGGCGGGACCTGTGGCTTCTGAAGCCTCAGCTCCTTACGCATCTCGATACATCTGATCCACACATATGATTGGGATGGAAATGATGCCCATCGGCCCTGGCATCTTCAAAGTGTTGTAGCCATAGTGAGACGCTGCCATGAATTGTCCCAGAGCTGGACGACCAAGAATCCCATTGTATGGGAAGTTCAACAACGTCAAACACAACCCTCTCTATCCGGTAGTTCAATTCTCTACCAAGCATTACTGGCAACGTAATCTTCCCCTTAGGTCGGCCCCTGCCGGCATTGATTCCTTGGAACGCGCCAGTAAACTTGAGCTCCTCATAAGGGATCTGTAGCTTGCTGACCACCTTGGGGGAGATCAGATTCAATCCAGCACCACCGTCAACTAGCATCTTTGTGACTCTGAGGTTGCAGATCGTTGGTGAAACCAACAACAGCAAACACCCGACCGTAGTAGTGTGGTAAGGGTGCTCCTCTTCGTCAAAGATGATAGGCGTGTGGGGCCATTTGAGTAGCCTTTTGGAATGCGCAGTTGGCTCCATGGCATTGACTTCACGTGCCCGTTGTTTGAGCTGCCGGTGAGAGGAGTACAAAGATTAACCCCCGTCAACACACATGGATTCAGTTGCTTTCTGGAGTTCTTGCTCGCTGTGTAACACCCTCGATGCGGCTATATCTCCCACGTGTCGAAGCACGACTTAGAGGCATAACCGCATTGAAAGCAATGTCGCAAGTGAGGTAATCTTCGCACAACCCATGTAATACATAAGGGAAAAGATACATAGTTGGCTTACAGTCGCCACTTCACACAATACATAAGTAAACATCCATCATCCAGATTACACTCAAGGTCCGACTACGGAACCAAAATAAAAGAAGACTACCCCAAATGCTACACAGATCCCCGATCGTCCCGACTAGGCACCTCTACTGATCATCTGGAAACGATACATAGTAACGACCAAGGGCCTCATCAAATTCCCACTTCAGCTCAGTTGCGCCATCTACGCCAGTATCCTCGGCACCTGCATCTGTTTTGGTAGAATCTGTGAGCCACGAGGACTCAGCAATCTCACACCCGCGAGATCAAGACTATTTAAGCTCATAGGTAGGAAAGGTGTAATATGGTGGAGCTGCGGCAAGCACTAAGCATATATGGTGGCTAACATACGCAAGTGAGAGCGAGAAGAGAAGCAACGCGTCAGTCGAGAAGCTACAAGAGATCAAGAAGTGATCCTGAAACTACTTACGTCAAACATAACACAAACCGTGTTCACTTCCCGGACTCCGCCGAGAAGAGACCATCACAGCTACGCACGCGGTTGATGCATTTTAATGAAGTCAAGTGTCAAGTTATCTACAACCGGACATTAACAAATTCCCATCTGCCTCATAACCGCGGGTACGACTTTCGAAATATTATATACCCTGCAGGGGTGTCCCAACTCAGCCCATCACAAGCTCTCACGGTCAACGAAGGAATAGACCTTCTCCCGGGAAGACCCGATCAGTCTCGAAATCCCGGTTCGCAAAACATTTCGACAATGGTAAAACAAGTCTAGCAAGACCACCCGACTGTGCCGAGAAATCTCGATAGGAGCTGCACATATATCGTTCTCAGGGCACAAACAGATGAGCAGTCCGTACAACTACAACCAGCCCTCAAGTTTCCCTGAGGTGGCGCTGCAAAGGGCTCTAGTTTGGACAAACACTCAGAGGAGCACTGGCCCGGGGGGGGGGTAATAAAGATGACCCTTGGGCTCGCGAAAACCCAAGGGAAAGGGCTTAGGTGGCAAATGGTAAAACCAAAGTTGGGCCTTGCTGGAGGAGTTTTATTTACAGCGAACTGTTAAGGGGGTCCCATAAATAACCCAACCGTGTAAGGAACGCAAAATCAAGGAACATCACACCAGTATACGGAACTAGGGCGGCAAGAGTGGAACAAGTCACCAGGCATAAGGCCGAGCCTTCCACCCCTTACCAAGTATATAAGGTGCATTAATATAAACAGGAGATATTGTGATATCCCAAAATAACCACGTTCCGACCTGGAACAAACTTCAGCTTCACCTGCAACTAACAATGCTATAAGAGGGGCTGAGCAAAAGCGGTGACATAGCCAATCAATGGTTGCTAGGACAGGATGGTTAGAGGTTTATCATGGCAATAGGGAGGCATGGTAAACAAAGGCTGGTAGGGCTAACATAGCGAAAGAGCGAGTACTGGAAAGCAGAGATAGAAGTGATATCGAAGGTACGATCATCTTGCTTGCAAAGTTCTCAGAGTAGTCGAAGGCTTGATCCTCGTAAGCGTTCTCAACAGGTTCCTCATAAGCGTTCTCGTCTCCCGGCTCTACCCAAATCAAGAACACAAGCAAAGGAACCACAATAAATCACGATGCAATGCACAAGCAACATGATGCAAAACATGTCATGATATGCGAGATGTGATATGCAATGCATATGCGTGCTTCGGAAGGAAAGATGATAAACAAGGCATTAACTTGGCAAACCAAGTATGCCGCTGGAAAGATGAGATGATTTCGGTTGAAATCGATATAAAGATCACCGGGAACGGATGCACGGTTTGCAAATGACAAGGAAGACAAGGATGACACAAAGCTGCGATTAACAGCGCGATGCTACTTAGCATGCAACAAGAAACTATGCTACAGCACCCCAACATGAAAACAAAGCATATGGCAGTGATCTACAGGAGATGCTTTACAAAAGAGGAACACTAAGCTACGGCTCATTCACATCATAATAGGTTCAAACAAGCATGGAGAAAGTGCAAAAAAATTATCAGGTTGGACATGGCATAAACAGCAGCACGAAGCAATGTTCAGAACAGGTTATCAACACGCTACAGGAACTTATAATAGCAAACTAAGACATGGCATGAATCTACTCAAAGCATAGATCAAAAGTCCCTTACTGACCATAAGTCAAAAAGGACTAGAAAATATGATGGCACCCACGTAAACATAGCAAGTTTCGTTAACAGATTTCAGCAAACAAAGCATGGCATTGAAATAATTATGAAGGCACCTTCGCGAGCTCGATGCACTCACTACAGAGCATCTCATGACAAACTAAGCATACATCCATCAAGAAGACAATACATAGAAGCTATACATGGCAAGAAACAACATCATAGCATATCCGGATCAACTACAACAACCTCGGCCAAATTGAATAACATGTAAACAATCTGCCAGGAAACAATTTGAGCAAAAGTAGAGCATGAAAATGACATGCTAGACTACTCCATAATTGCAACCAGGACCATGGATGGATAGAGCGTAACCATGTTTTCAAAACACCCTTAGTGAAGTATCTCAAATTATGCATGGATCTCTCTGTAGCAACATGTTTACATGGCATCAAATTTACAGCAGAGCAGGAACTAAAATCAGCGTTAACACGAAGCCTAGTTTGCATGCTTGTGCTAGTCACCACATTGATCACAAAAATACATGGTAAGCACCTCTGTAAATAAGACATAGCCTAGTTCAAAACACATTTAGGGATCAACCTCATAGGATGCACACATCAATCATGGCAAAAATGACAAAAGAGCTCGTGCTGATAAGATTCTGAAACTAACGATATGAGGCCCTCTTCCAACAGCATTTCGGGCATCAATATGACCTCAAATGCAAATAACGCAATGGAATGAAATGATGTACTCTTCGAGATGGACAATTTGACATATTACACGCCCGAAACGGAGCTACGGGTGCGAAGATGTGATGCGATGAATATGCAACAATTTTACTGCAGATATCAGGACCGCGAAAAAAACAGGCGGGGGGGAAGAGAAAAGTCAACCGTGTCGATCTAGGGTTCGTCGCGCCAACCGAGGCGGCGGCGCGGCTCACCGGAGTCGGTCGGGGAGGACGAGGCTGGGGCGGCCGGGCGGCAGCCGGAGGCGGCCGGCGGCGACGCCGGAGAG